>NW_002987078.1:47214-49222 GCF_000006295.1 Pediculus humanus corporis | reverse complement strand
AACTTGGATGGGGTGACCGTTTGAGAACGCCACGTGCTGTTGGCTTAAAAAGAGCAAAAAAAATGAGAACAAGACAAAGTAAGAACCAAAAACAAAATCTTGTTCTACTGTCGACCTGAGGCAGCTCGACGAGAACGTGAATTTCACTGCTTCTGACCCTGGCCACTCCAAAGATGTTAGTCACTGGAGCCCAGTTCAGGAGACAAATCGTTCCCATCGAAAAAGACGGACTCAGGAAGACCTTCAAGAATTGATGTGGTGCTATTTTATAATAAGTGGCACCACCGAAATTCGAGTATTTGTCCCTAAGGAATCGGGTAGAAACCTCGGATAAATACTTAAAAACTCCGACAAGTAGCCTTGTCGTGTTTAATGGTGATAATAATAATAATAATAATAATAATAATAATAATAATAATAATAATAATAATAATAATAATAATAATTTTTTTCCAATCAGGGCGTGCAACTAATAAAAAAAAAAAAAAACGAAAATATAAATAAATGAGGGGGAGAGTTTATCTAACACCATTTTTTGAATTTTTTTTTTTTGGCAGTTTCTTATTTTGCAAAAAAAAAAAAAAACCAAAAACAATCGTGCCAATATAAAAAAATAAAAAATTTTTCGTCCGTAACAAACGAGAATCGAAGGGGGAGGGGGGAGGAGAGGGGGAACGATTCGGTCGATGGCTTGTTTAATTAGCGAATAAAATAAAAAATTAATCGTCGAAAAAATTTTTTTTTTATTTTCCCTTTTGAATATATTAAAATTTATTATTATTATTTTAATTCGTGTCTATTTGAAAATGTCTTTAATTCGCCCCTGGGTTTAATCAAACAAAATGTCCCCCTACCCCCATTATTCGTTTCGCTCTCTCTATCTCTCTCAGTTTTATTTAACTTATTTTCTTTTTCGAAAAACTATTTTACTTATTCTTAATGTTTAATTTTAAAATTTTTAATTTTTTTTCGAAAACTTACGACGAATCGAAATAGAAATTTCTAGAAAAAGTTATTCTCTCATTCTTCATTTATATGTATCATTACGTAAACAAACAAACATCAATTTTAAACTTATAAAAACGGTTTTTAAGTACAATATAATAATATAAATATTAATAATAAATGTTTGTTTTTGTAAAATCAAAACCGAGACGTTGCATCAACGTAAAAAAAAAAAAAACTTTTTCTTCCTTTTTATCACATTTAAAAATTAAATAAAAAAAAAAAATTTTCCATCCATTTCCGTTTCCGGTTTTTAAACATCATTTAAACACATGCATTCGTTCATTCATTATAACAAAACATATTATTTTTTATTTTCTCTTTTTAAAAAAAAAAAAAAAAATTAATAAAATTTTTACAAACGGGGGAAGAGGGGAAAAATTGGGAAGGAGAAGGGGGTGAGTGACTCCCGAATATAAAAAAAAAAATGAAAAATTGCCACCGCGTCCCCGGAGAGAGAGAGAAAGAGAAAAAAAATCCAGTCGTCGTTCCACTGTGCATAAAAAATTATTGTCCAAAAAAAAAAAAAGAAATTTTTTTTTTCTCGTCCGTTTTAATCAAACTTCGTAACCGTTTTTAATTTTAAACCAGGGCATGCAACATAAAATTTTTTTATTCGAAATTAATTATGTTTGTGACGTCATAAATCTAGTCTTATTCTTACGTATTTAAAAATACCACGCACGCGTTTTAATTAAAAAAAAAAAAAACTAAAACAAAACCCGTTTGTTCGTTTGTTTTTTTTTTTTAAATGTCCTCTCTCTTAATATTAATATTAATAATAATAATAATAATAATAATAATAATAATAATAATAATAAATAAATAAATAAATAAAACAAAAACTTACCATTTGACGGATTTTAATATAGTCGGATTTGAATCGTAAAAACACAAAAGTTGTATGTCGGTTGATTCGTTAACCGTTATGTTTTCCGGACTCACGGTTACGTTTGGCATATCTGGAAAATTATATATATATATTATTATTATTATCATCATG
>NW_002987078.1:44844-46180 GCF_000006295.1 Pediculus humanus corporis | reverse complement strand
ACGTTTTCAATCAATGTATATTAGGGCAAAGTTGTCAGCAATTGAAATCAAATTTAAGAAAAATTTTTTTTCATGCTTTCAGGGGTTTTTTTATTTTATTTTCTTTTCTATTATTTTCTTCTTCTTTTTCTTTTAAATTCATTCTTTTCTCTTTTTTTTTCTTTCTAAAATGCACTAAAAATTTGATAACGAAAAAAAAAATGATAATGATAATAATAAAATGATAAAAAAATGGGAAAATTTGAGTGTGAGAAAAAAAAAAATTTTTTTTTTTCAAAATTAGATTTTAAAGATAAATTAATAATAATAATAAAATTAACCCCCCTTCTTCCCTTCTTTCCAACCTTCCCTCCCTCCCCTTTTACCGTCGCCAAAAAAAAAAACAGGTACGAATTATTTAAAAACAAAAAAAACTTTTGGCTTAAGTTTTTTTTTTATTAAAATTTTTTTTTAGTGAGGAAAATCGCAAACAAAATGGCGGACGAATGAAAAGTTTGACCGAGAATTTACATATGCATATACAATTTTTTTTTTCGTTTGTTTGTTTTTATCTATATTATATTTAAAAGGTTTTTTTTTTTTTTTGAAAACAGTGTTGCCAACGGATTTTCATTTCTATAAAATTGAAAGTGTTAAAATAAGTTTTTTTTTTTTTTTCGAAAAAAAAAAAAATGTTTTTTCGAGAAAACCCCAAAACGTAATCTTCACAAACCTCACTCTTTCTCACTCTCTCTTTCTCTCTCTCTCTCTCTATTTCTCTCTCGCCAAGAAAATAAATTCAAACTTTTTATGTATTTTGACTTTGTAAAATCCTGTTTTATGAGTTAATAATCATTTGTTTCCCTCTTATCTTGCATATTTTCAAAAGCTTGGAAAATTTAATCGGACCGAATATTTTCCTGCCAAAAATCCGGTCCAAAGATTTTATAAAAAAATTTTACATTACATATTTTAACATATTTATATATATATACACATATAAGTCCCTTTATACTTTAACCTTTTCACCTTTTTTGTTTTTTTTTCCCCTGCGAGAGAAAATTACAAAAAAAAATTCACTCGAATTATTACACAAGTTTGACAAAAGAAAATTTACGTGACGTCATCACGAGATAATTAAAGAACACAGAAAAAAGAATAAGAAGAAGAAGAAGAAGGAATTAAACGGAAATGATGTGAAGGATAAAAAAAGTTTTTTTTTTTCTTTTTAAATTGATGATAAATGTTTGTTTGTTTAAGTTTTAAATATTTTTAAAGTAAGTAAAAGAAGAAGAAGAAGCAGAAGAAAAAATACGCTTGAGAATTACATCGTTCCTTTCCATCAAAAAAAAAAAAA
>NW_002987078.1:44400-44824 GCF_000006295.1 Pediculus humanus corporis | reverse complement strand
TTAACAAATAAAAAAGAAAAAAACATTCGAACAATAATAAAAAAAATAAATAAATAATAAAATTTATCGGAAATGATTTTTTTAAAAAAAAAAAAAAGTAGTACGAATAATAAAAAAAAAAAAAAAATTAAAAACGGTTTTTTTTAAACTTGGATTTAATTCCTCTTTCCTACCATTACATATGTCTTAAAATACACTTTGACAGTTTAAATTGACTAAAAATAAAATAAAGTAGGAAAAAAAAAAAAAAAGAAACGGAAGGTTGGAAAAAAAAAATTACATAAAACGATACGCAAAAAAAAAAAAAAAACATATGGAAAATACGGGGGTTTACAACCTACGGGGTATATAACGAAAGAAGGGGAGAGAGAGAGAAATAAAAAATAAAATATTTATTTCCCAGTAAAAAAAAAAAAAAAAAAAA
>NW_002987078.1:39887-43707 GCF_000006295.1 Pediculus humanus corporis | reverse complement strand
TTTCTTAAAGAAAAGGGGAGGAAGGAGTGGAAGGGATCGTCGTCATTGCTTTAAGCATTTTAATTACGAGTGTTGTTAAGATTATATAAAATATAATACCCGTTCAAGTTATGAAATTTTATCATGCCGCCCCCCCCCTTCGACAAATGTCAAAATTTCTATTTAGAAAATAATTATAAACGTGTATAATTACATTTCGATTACGAAAACTCGTTAAAAAAATAATAATATTGATAATGAATAAATCACGCGGCGAAAATTAAACAAGAGAAATTAAAAAAAAAATGAAAATTTTTAATTTTCTTCTCCCCCCACTCCCGCCTCCGCCTCTTTTTTTACACAAATAACAGATTCGGTCATTAATAAGAAATAATCATTAAAAATAAAAAAAATAAATAAATAAATTATAACGAAATTAATAATTAATAAGACTTTTTAAATGACGAATTAAAAAGTAAACAAACGCGAAAAAATTTTTTTTCCCTTTAAAATTTAAAAACCCAAAATGGCGGGATTTGATTAGTCCAATTTTTTTTTTTTTTTTTTTCAATTTAAAAACGATCATTTCCGAAATGAAACGATGATGAACGATGTGTCGTCATTTCGACGAGTTTTTTTTTTCTTTTTTAAATTTTTATTTATTTATTTATTTATTTAACGGGCAGAAGTTAATGGACTCAAATTTATTTTCATTATTATTTTTTTTTTAATTAAAAATAAATAAATAAATAAATACGTAAATGTTTTATGCACGTAATTTAAAATTTAAAAAAAATCGATCGATTTATTTATTAATTATTAAATAAAATAAATTATTTGTTAATTATCATGGCGAATGATAAAAACATCAAATTTGAGTTTTGAAAACCGAAAAAAATTTTTTTTTTTCGATAAAGTATTAAAATTATTACGTAATTAAATTCGGCGAATTTTAATTATTACCCGGTAATATGATAATGATTAATAATAATAATAATAATAATAATAATAATAATAATAATAATAATAATAAATAAAAAAATAAAAAATGTGATTCGCGTCGTTCGTTATTTGTAACAAAAAAAAAATTTTTTTTTTATTACCGTTCGAAATTGGGATAAAGCGAATAAATAAGAAAAAAAATTACCCTAATACGAGTAGTAATAAATAATTAATAAATGTTTAAAGTTAAAAATAAATAAATTAATGTTTAAAGTTTAAACAAAAAAAAAAAAAAAGTGTAAAAATATTTTAACTTATCTTTAAAGTTTAAAAGAAAAAACTTTTTTTTCTTTCTTATCCCCGAAAACTTTTTCGCAAATAAAAAAAAAAAAAAAAAAATACCTTAAACGTCATCATCATCATCATCATCATTATTATTACTACTATTACTTTTCTTTTTTATTATTGTTTAAAAAAAAATAAAAATTTTAACGGTCGAGTAATAAAAAAATAATTTTTTTTTTTTTTAAATTCGTTCAAACGATTATTTATGTGTAAAAAAAAATAGCAGAAGATAATTCGTGGAAAGAAAACAAAACAAAACGGAAAAAATGATGATGATGATGATGATAATATTAATAATAAAATAGATTTGTTATTTAATGTCCAATAATAATATAAATAATTTAATTGTGTTAATTTTTATTGTTTAAAAATAAATAAAAATCAGTTTTTTTTTCATTTAAGTATTATTATCATTATCATTATCATTATTATCATTATTATTATTATTATGTTTATATTAATTGTTAACATGATATAAAAATTATAAATAATTTTTTTTTCTCTTTTTTCTCTTTTTTTTCTTTTTTTTATTCCAACCGTTTTATTTTTTCTACCGTTAAAAAGGCTTTAAAAAAAAAAAAAAAATTGCGTGTGCGGCTGTAAAAAAAAATGTGATGGAGAGAAAGAGAGAGAGAGAGAGAGATATGGGGAGTAAAAAATTTTTTTCTCTCTTATTTCCGAAACCCATTTATTACACAATTCAATTTTTTTTTCCCTCTCATTTTTTTTTCTTCTGCTAAAAAAAAAAAATTTGTTTTTTTTTTTTTTTTTTAATAAATGAATGTATTCAAAGTTTTTTTTTTTTTACCTTTAAAATATTGTAAAATAAATCTTTTTTTTTTTTATTTAAAATTGGGTAAAGATTTAAATAAAAAAAAATTTTTTTTATATATATAAAGAGATGGAGGAGGAACCATTTTTGAGATTACGTAAAAAAGATGAGAGAGAGAAAGAGAGAGAGATAGGGGAAGAGTGAAAAAACCTTTTCAAAATCATTTCGGTTCTTTTTTTTTCGTAAGAGAGAAAGAGAGAGAAAAGGTAGTAGGTAGGATTTTGTATTTCAATTATTAAATTTAATTTTCTGCCTATTTTTTTTTCTTTTTTCTTTCCTTTTAAATTCATTTTCAAACAAAGAACTTAATTTAAAGAAGAAAATTTTTTTTTTTTGGACACACCGAACGTTTTAAAAAAAAAAAATTTTTTTTTATTGCCATAATGAATTTTATACAAAGTTTTTAAATTTAATTTTTTTTTTTTCACGGCGGCGTCAAAATAAAAAATACGTGTTAATTTTTTTTTCCTCTCTCTCCTCTCTCTTTTTCCCCTTCTCTTCCCCTTTCTCTCTTTCTCTTTTTTCTTTCGTTTGCTTAACTTCTACGTAATTTTTTATTTAAATTTACCATTAGAATTATTTTATTTAAAAAAAAAAAAAATATTCCGAAATTCTCGCACGATCCATTTCCTCTTCACCATCACCAATAATCATTTTAAATATGTGACGTCACACATTTAACCACGTGATAAAAAACGTAAACAACATTTTAAAATGATAAACAGTAAATTTATTTTTTACTTACCGTCAATATGATTTTTGTTTTTGGTCTCTTACGAAAGCAGCGTGGAAATAAGAAAACATATAATAATAATAATAATAGTAGTAGGAGGAAAAAGGAAAAAAAAAGTTATCATTATTAATCCTATACGGAATTAAAATTTTATCGTTATCATCATTTATTTAAATTATTTCGAATTAATCGATCGATAATTTAAATTTTTAAGAAAAGGAGGGAAAAAATCTTCCCTTTTTCCGTTTCATTTGTATTTTTAAATATATATATCTGAGGATTTTAATAAAATTTGGGTATTATCATAATTATTTTTTTTTAAAAGGAACTAATAATGATGATAATGAAATGGGATTGGGGGATAAGGGGATACGAGGGGGAGGGGGTTAAGAAAAGGTGTGTAATTATAGAGATAATTTTTTTTTTTTTTTTTTTAATAGGAAGAAAAAAAAGGTTTTTTAAAGATTAAAAGGATATTTTTAGAGATTGAGTTAAAAATTTAAAGATTAGACAAAAGTCAAATAATTCTTAAGCTTATTAAAAAAAGAAAAAAAGAAATAAAACTATAAATAAAGATAATTCCATTTTAAAATCTTGTGACGTAATCAATGTAATTAAACGATATAAAATAATTTTTATGGAATTTTAACTACTACTAATCAAACGCAAATGATGATAATAATACCTCTTTCTTTATCATCGATTCGAATTTTTTCTAGAATAAAATAACAATAAAAGAAAAATTTTCTAAACGAAATCTTGGAGACTTATTTAACTTATAATAATAAAAAAAATTTAATTTTAATCCGGAAAATTATTTTAATAATAATAAAAATAAGTTACCTTTACGGCGGAATCCGTTGTTACAAAATCTTCTGGCATAACTTCCGTTCCATTATACCAAGTTACTTTAGCTGCAGGCCGAGCACCGTAAACAATACATTGCAAAAGGACTTTTGTACCCTCGACAACATGATGTTCCACCCCAG
>NW_002987078.1:7512-38931 GCF_000006295.1 Pediculus humanus corporis | reverse complement strand
CATTATATATATATATATATATATATATATATATATATATATATATATATATATATATATATAAATTTTTCTTTTTATTCGCCTGAGGGAAAAGAAAGATAGTAAAAGAATAAATGGTAGCAAAAAAAGAAAGAGAGATAGAGATAGAGAAAGAGAGAGATAGAAAATTATACGATTGACCCAAAGTAAAGTAAAAAAAAAAAAAAAAGAAAAATTATAAAGCCTTTTTTCTTTTTTTTGTTGTAATTAATTACTTTTTAAAAAATAAATTTATGACCGTAGTAAAATTATTATTATTATTATTTTCTTTTATCATTTTTATTATTATTATTATTATTTACAAAAGAAACCTTAAGTTAAAAAAAAAAAGAAAAATGTAAATAATATTAAATAAACTTCAGGAGGAAACAGGAAATGTTTCAAACAGAAGAAAGAAAGAAAGAAAGAAAGAGAGAGAGGAAGAGAGAAAGAAAGAGAAGGAAAGGAGACACAAACTTTCTTTAATTATCTTTGAAATTTGTGTGGTTTGTTATTTAACTAAATAATTCTTTCTTTGTCAAATTAAGAATAACATTAAACAAAAAAAAGAAGAAGAATAAAAAAGGAAAGAAAAGAAAAAAAAAACTTTGGAAATATATTATTACATTGTAGGAAAAAAGAAAAAAGGTTTTGTTCTATAGCTCGTTGCTATAAAAAAAAAATGGTATAGCAATTACGTCATTTTATAAATTTTTTTTTTTTGATTTATCACAAGTTTTTTTCGTACCAGATTACAATAAAAAGAAAAGAGAAGAGAATCCGGATTTTTTTTATATAAATATAATAATAAAAAAAAAGTCTAGACTTATTTATAGACTATATTTAACTACAACTATGACAAATAATAATAATAATAACTTTTTTTATTACAATATAATTGCTATGTAATGTTTTTCCTTTAATAATTTCACGTGTTGTTGTTTTTTTATTTTTTTTTCTCACCGCCTTATTGAAACTTTTTTTTTTTTGATAGACCACATTATTTTTTTGTAAAAATCAATAAAATATTTTTAAAACAGGTAAAAATTTCAATAATAATAACGACACGACAAAAAAATCTCTTCTTACACGTCTTTTTAATCGTTTAAAAAAAAAATTTTCTTTTTTTCTAATTTTAAAATGACCTAACGTTTTATGTTTAGCTTATGAATAAAGAAGGTTTTTTAAAAACGAATAAAATAATAGGTGTTAAAATTTATTTGTATTTATTTATTTATTAAATTTCGAACGTGGATTTAGAATGTAAAAAAAAAAATTACACGCACAAAAAAAATAAAAATGGTTTAGGAAAGAAGAAAAAGAAACAAGGGGAGAATAATAATGATAGTAATAATAATGATGATGATAATAATAATAGTTTCTTTAACGGGCGATTAATTTTATTATATAGAAATCGTCGTCGTTTTTTTTTCTTTTCATTGATAACAAGTTACACGTTAAAAGATGATGCTAATAAAAATTTTTCGGGGTGTTCTTTTTTTTTTTTTTCATTTATTGTTTTGTAACTTTTTTCTTTTTTTTATTTGATTCTTATTGGAAAAATTTTTACTTTTCCTATTCTCATTAATTTTCCTTTTATTTTTTTTCTTACGCGCTTTTTTCTTCCCCCTTCCTCCCCTTCTCCTTTCACCTTTTTCTCCTTTTTCTTTTATCGATTTTATTGACACGTGTATGTATACGTGTAATTTTTGATTTGAAAATTTTATTTTTATTATTATTATTATTATTAAGTTTTGTTCATTTTTCAAGGTTTTTATTAATTTAAAAACAAAAACAAAATAAAAAAAAATTATTTTCTAGGTTAGTAACGTGGGACAAGTAGTAATTTTTTTTTTAAAAGAACCGTTTTCCCTAATTAATAAATATAGAAAAAATGTTCAACTTAGAATACTTCCACGTAATAGAAACTTACGTTTTTATCGTATATACGGCATATTTTTAAAAGGAATATTTTTTTTAAAGTATTTTTATCTCTTTTTATCATTCCCTCTTTTTCTCTTTCTCTCTCTCTCTCTTTGTCTTTTTCTCATCAAAGAATCTCATCCCTTCTCTTTTCTTTTTTTGTTATTTTCCTTTCATTCAAATTAATTTTTAAACAGAATTTGAAGAGGTTTTTGACCATTTGAGTAAATAATTATTATTTGCATTGATAAATTCGTCTGCTTACCAAACCTTTCGATTCCTTTACTTATTTCGTATTAATTATTATTATTATTATTATTATTATTATTATTATTATTATTATTATTTGAAAATAAATAAAATGATATTAATAATAACAAACGTTAGGGCGATCAATTTTAAATTTCGTTTTGTTTGTTTGTTTGTTCGATCGTTTGTCGAATCTTTAAGTTGTTTAATATTAAATTAATAAATAAATCGTGAACATTAATAATAATAATAATAATAATTAATTGAGTAACATTTAATTTATTTTATTTTTTTTTTTTTAAATGATGAAATCAAAAAAAAAAAGAAAAAATTATTGAAGTGGTTTTAGAAAAAATTATTACTCGTTAAGTTTTGTTGACAGGCAATTTTTTTTTAAGAAAAAAAGGAAATTAAAAGGAAAGAAAGTTTTTTTTTGATTTTACATTTTTTTTTACAAAAAAGGAATCGACATCAATTTACAAAAAAAAAAAGAAAATGGCTGTCAATTATTTTTTTCTTATTCTTTAATTTTTCGGCGAGTATTTTATTTAAAAAATTAATACTTTTTTTCATCATCATTGTCATTACGTCACCTTGATAAAAAAATTTTTTTTTTATGTTAAACTTAAAAGAAGCGAGGGGGAGGGGAAACTCGATAAGAAAATAATAAAAAAAAAAAAAAATTTTTTCGGGAATGAAATTTTCCCGATTTTTCTTTTTCCCTTCCCTTCGAACCTAACTTTATCAAACCCTCTCCTCCTAATACCTCTTCCCCTTCATTCCATTTTACGTTTGGGAATGAAAAAAAAAAGAAAAAGAAATGTTTTGGAAAAATGAAATTTAAGACCTTGTAAAATCTTCTTCTCAGGAAATAGAAAACAATAGAAATGGAAGGTAGTTTAATTTAGAAATAATGCATGAAAGAACAAATAGAACGAATAAAAACAAAAAAAAAATCAATTTTTTCTTTTGCTTCCACTTTACTTTCGATTTAATATTTTTAGACGAATTTAAAAAAAAAAAAAAAAACGCTTAAAATATAAAATGATAAAAAAAAAAATTTTTTTTATTTAATTTGTACGTCGAAAAATTTAATTTAATTTAATTTTTTTACTTTTTTTTCATAGAGTTTTAAAAACACCCATTCAAAGGTAAAAAAAAAAAATGAAAGGAAAAGGAAAATGGATAAAATTTTTAAAAAATAATTTAAAATTCAAAGGTAAATTTAAAAAAAAATTTATTTTTTTTTTTTTTTAGCTCGGAGGGAATTTGAAAAAAAAAACAACCAAATTTTAAAAATTAATTCTAGAATTATAAGATTTAAATTTAAAGGTAGGAAGGGCGTCCCCCTGCCCACTCCTCACCCTCCGCCAAAACAAAACTAAAAGGAAAATATGTGACGTCATAATTATAAAATAATTATGTGACGTAAGGAAAAAAAAAAAATTTTTTTGGAAAGATTCGTTCGTTGAGTGGTTGTTTAGTAAAAAAGTCAAAAAGGTTACGAAAAAAGGATGTGAGGAGGGGGGAGGAAGAGGAAGAGGAGAAGGAAGGTTGGATACGTTTACAAAATTTTAGGTCCTAAAATTTAATGATGACGATGATGATGATGATGAATTACAAAAACCTTTTTATATTATTCCGAAAAAAAAAAAAATTTTTCTTCGAATTTCCCCTTCCTCTACTCCTCCTTGTCCTGTTTCTCTCGTCGTTTTTTTCTCCATATCCGGTTTTTGGACACGTCAAAATAAAAATCACCCCTTCCTTTCCCCTTTTTCCCTCCCTCTTTTTCCCTCCCTCTTTTTCCCTCCCCCTTTTTCCTCCCCCTTTTTCCCTCCCCCCTTTTTTTTTACATTTAACTTACGGATTTTATTAATTTCGTTCATTCGAATTTTTTTTTTTTTTATACGCGTGACAAAATGTAAAAAAAAAAAAAAAAAAATTGAATTCCCAGAATGACTTTCGTTCCTTTTTTTTTTATTATAAAAAAAAGGTCAAAAGGTTTTTTCTTTTTATTATAAATAATAAAAGTAAAACGATGTAAAAGGTTCATTAACGTGAATTAAAATATAAATAAATAATTTTTTTTTAAATTTCGTTCGATGATGAATAATCTACCGCAGAAATGCGGTGGGGAGAAGGGAAGGGGGTGAAGGAGAAAGAGGAGGAGGATGCGAAGGAAAGGAAAATTTATTTTACCCGACATTAACGTCAAATGAATTATCATTATCATTATCATTATAGGTATTTATAATAAAATAAAAATTCTTACCGTTGACGTCGAGTTCGACCCATGAAACCAACGGTTCGTCTAATGCGTCATTTTTAGCTCTGCATTCGTATTTGGCACCTAAATCACCTCGTCCGATTGTTATTTTTATTTTATTACGACCCGTTCCGATCCCGTTGGAATCCGATTCCATTTGTTTATCACCTGGAAAAATATTTATAAAACAAACAAAAAAAAACGATCATTAGTCACGTGACATTTAAATAACCTTTACGAGAGGGGAATCTGATTGGTCGATCGTTCGGTCGTTAAAATTATCACATAAATTCTTTGTATAATTTTTCACTTTAAAACAAAAAAAATCAACTTTTATTTATTTCGTTTGTTTAAACAAACATACATTTTTATTTCCGGTTTTTCGTCGCCATTTTTATTTAAGTACGCATAATAATAATTATAATACTAATAATAATAATAATAATAATAAATTTTATTTTAATTAAATAAAAATATAAAAAAAAATTTTTTTTTAAATAAGAAAATTGTTTGTTTTTTTTCCGTTTGTTTGTTCGATTCCTCTCATTTGCTTCTTTTTGTTTATTATCATTATTATTATTATTAATATTATTACCATTATTATTATTATTATTTTTCTTCGTTAAGATAATTTATGACGATGAAATATAAAAAAAAAAAAAAAACAAACGAATGAATGAATACAAAAATTATCATCGTTTTGTTTTTGTTTTTTGAATTTGCGTTTGCTTGTTTGTTTGTTTGTTTGTTTGTTATATATTTTTTTTTTTTTTTAATTAGAAAACACAAATCCCGGTCAAAGGAGTTTTTGTTTTTTTTTTTTTTTTTTTTTTTTGGGGAAACGTAAAAAAACTTCTTTTTCGATTTTATTTTTTCAATTACGGTTTGTAATTAAAAGAAAAAAAAAAGGAAGACGATTCGAGCATGTAATTTTTTAAATTTAAAATAAAAAAACCCGCGAAAAATAATTAAAAGTAAAAATACAAACAGTTATTATTATTATTATTATTTGAAAGTTGAACCGGAAATAATACAAAAATGAAAATAATAAAAAACCAAATTAGGTAGTCAGAAACAAATAAAAAAAATATTTTTTTTTTTCCGTTTGTTTCGACAGGTTTTTTTTTTGTTATGCATTTTCGATTCTTTTTGCGTAAAAGAAAAGTGGGAGGGAACAGATGGGGGGAAGAGGGGGGAAAGGAAGGGGAGAGGAAGGGAGGGGGGAAAACAATCAAGAAAAGTCATTTTGGAAAATTTAACATTTCACAAAAAGAAAAGTAAAATATTTGACAGGGTAACAAGTTTCTTCTGTCACAAACAAACAAACAACAATTTTCAAATTTTCAACAAAACAATAATTTAAAATATTGCATTTATGTAAATCGCCATTTTTTTTTTTTTGGGGGGGGGGTGAACATAAAATCGATAATCTCGTTCGATATCGATTTTTTTAAATCGATTTAAAAATTATCAAAATCAAGATGGAGAAAAATTTTTTACACCGAAAAATTATAACGTTTTTTTTAAAATCAACCCTCCGATCATTTGTAAACTTTTTAAAAACGTAAACGAACTTTTTTTGTCGTGTCAAAAGAAAATAATAATAATAATAATAAAATCATTCGAATTCTTTTTTTTGTTCTTTACGAAACAATTAATTACGAAACAAAAAACAATAAAAAAAAAAAAATTTTTTTTTTTTTTTTTTCAAAGTGTGATTTTGTTTGCGTAATCATTATTCTTCAATCAATAATCGATAATTGATTATCTACGTCATCGAAATTGAGGGGGAAAAAAAAAGAAAAAAATAATAATGATAATAATAATAATCATTATTGCCATTTTTATTTTTTTTGTTTAGTAGCGATCCCAACAACCGATAAATTTTAATTAAAAAAAAAAAAAAAAAATTTTTTTTCACCCGCATGAAAGTGAAATCAGAAATTTTTTTTTTTTTATTTTGTTTACGTAGTAATAATAATAATAATAATGATGATAATGATGACGATGATGATGATGATAAAATGAAATTTAAAAAAAATGAAAATTTTAAATTTAATTAACGGAAAAAAGTGAAAAATTTTACGTAAACGGGAAAATTTTTTACAGACGCAAAAAATATAAATAAAATAATAATTATAATTTATATTAATTAAATAAAGAATTTTCGTAATTTTTTGTGGTAAAAGTTTAGTAGTATAATTTAGTCAGTTTTAGTCAAACACTAAATTTATCACGAGTAATAATAATAATAATAGCAATAGAAAAATAAAAGGAAGAAAAAGTTTTTTTTTTTTTTTTTCGAAGGGTAATTAATATAAGTTCCCGTTTAAAAAAAAAAAAGAAAATTTTTTATAAAATTTAAATTAAAATTTTTTTTTTAAAAGTTTTGTATTCTTTTTATTACAATAGAAAAAAAAAACAAACAAAAAGTGACGTTTTATAATATATTAAATTTGTTAATCAGTTTTTGTTACCTCCCTTTTTTTTCCTTCTCTCTTCCCACCCACCTTCCCTTCTCCTCGAAAAAAAGAAAAACAAAATTTACGACATCGACGAAAAAAAAGTTTATTAAATGAAAACTTTTTCAAAAAAACGAATTGAAATCGTCTATATATATAAATTTAAACGTATAAAGAAATTTAAATAATAATAATAATAATAATAATAATAATAATAATGTTGATGATAATAATGATAATAATAATAATAATAATAATAATAAGGAAAACAAAGTTTTTTTTTTTTTTTGTAAGTAGAAGAAAATTTATTTAAATTTATATTTATTTACATGGTTTTTAAAGTTGTATATAAATGTTGACTTTTATTTTTTACTTTCGAGAATAAAGAAAGAAAGAGAAGAAGAGAGAGAGAGAGAGAGAAAGAAAAAGGTAAAACAATAAAAGAATGAATGTAAAAAAAAAAAAAGAAAGAAAAGTAAAAGTAAGGAAAAGTTGAAAAAAAAACGATAGAAAAGAGTTGAAGCAAACAAACAGAAGACAAAATAAAATGAAAAAAATTAAAGCAAATGAAACAAAAAAAAAAAAAAATTTGGAAAGCGGGAAAGGGGAAAGAAGAGATGGGGAGACAGAGGAATAAAAGAAAAGTAAAAGAAAATGATTATGAGGACAATGAGAAAGAAAAATAAGAAAAACAAATGAAAAAAATGAATCTTAAAATTTTCACATTACGTCCGAAATAAAAATCATTTTTTTTTTTTTTTGCCACAAACAAACAACCGACGACGTCGTTTACCCCTCCTCTCCCCCCGAAAAAAAAGTTACTCAACAACAACAACGACGACGACAACAACAACAATTTTTTTTTTTTCCTGTCTGTCGTAAATAACAGTTACGGAAATTAGTTAAATAACTTTCTTCATTTAAATTTTTTTTTTTTTTTCCAGTTTTACGATTTACAAAAAAAAAAAAAAAAACGAAAAAAAAATTATTATTATTATTATTATTATTATTATTATTATTATTATTATTATTTTTAACTTATAATTTTTCCTTTTAAATTTCCATTTTTTTTTCTCTCTCCTTTCCTCTCCCCCTCCCTCCTTCCCATTTTTTTTCCTTTCTTGCAAAAAAAAAAAAAAAGAAAAAAAAATTATATAAAAAGTTTTTTTTTTTTTTAAGTTAATGCTAATGCCACGACAATTTAAATGATAACGTCTTGAAATTTAATTTATTTTTATAAAAAAAAAAAATGCGTTTAATAATTTTTTTTTTTTTGTTTAAATAATTATCTGATAAATTTTTTTGTTTTACGTACACTTAATATTATTATTATTATTATCACACGTCCGAAAATTATTAATTTGAATTTTTCCCGCATAAAAAAAAAATATTTCGCAAACGCTGTAATCGTCGTTCGTGTCGTCGTAGCCAGCCACCATTTTTTTTTTTTTTTTTTTTCAAATGTATTTTTCTCTTTAATTTAACCGTCTGAACAATTATCTGTATAACAACAACAACAACAAGGACAACTTTTATAAATATATAAATGTTTTACAGTCAATGAGTTGTAATTATTCTGATGAATAAATAAAGTTTGTTTCTCTTTACATTCTCTCTCTCTCTCTTTCTCTTTCTCTATTATTATTATTATTATTATTATTATTTTCGAACGGCTAAAAAGAAAGTAGAAAAATACCTAATTATTTAAAGTACTTAAGAAAAACATTTTATTAAATAGGCAAATTAATTTTTTTTCATTTCATTTCTTTTTATTTATTTATTTAAAGCGTCGTCTGCTGCAAAAAAGAAAAATTTCAAAACGCACAAACGATTTGCAGACGAATTAAATAATTTTTTTTTCCCTCGTCGATTGATAAAAATACGCGACGTGAATAATGAAGGAAAAATTTTGTTTTTTTGCGACAAAAAATGTGCAAACAAAACGACGAACGTCGAGAATTCATCGTCGAACGTTCCGTCTGATACCTTTCGAAAAAATATAAAATAAAATCGATCATGATGATGATGATACTCCTTTTTTCTTCCTGAATTGTTATTATTATTATTATTATTATCATTATTATCATTAAAATAAATTTAAACGTAAGGAGAAAAAAAAAAATTTTTTTTCTATAATCCGAAAAATATGAAACCGTTAAGATTACGAAAGTTTCCTTTCAAAATTTATTATGACGTCATCAAATAAAATAATATTTATGTGGATATCAATAAATTCGTAGTGTTATTCGAACAATGTTGAAGTGATTTTCAATTTTTTCCTTTTTTTTCTTTAACCCCCCTCCCCTCTCCTTAAATGGGGTCGGAAAAATATTTCTTCGATATCGTTTTTTCATTTAATTCCCACCCACCTGATTGGACGTTCGATTAAAATTTAAAAATCGTTCGAATCGGAATAGCTTTTCAAACGTGGATATTTTGAAAGATGTTCGACATGGTAGGTAGACATATTTGAAAAAAGGAGGAACGAATCGGGATGGTTGGAAAACTTTGCGGGGAGTGGAAATCCAGTTTTAGCCAGATTTTTGTATATTAAATAGGGGAAGAATATTCGGGAATCTTTGATGGGATTGGGAAAGGGTCTACCCGATAGACTCGCGGTACTTTAGGAAAAATCTACGTGAGAGGTTGAAAGGTCATTTATCGAAAAATTACTCTCACTTTTCCCGGAAACTTGGAAACCTTGCAAAAGAAGAGGGGGCAAATATTTTGCTTTCGTTTTTTTGGAGGAATGCGAAGTCCTCCCCCATATGCTCAACATTATTTAATGTTTATATTCTTTCGCTTGCGTAATCGCGGGATAAATGTTACCCGTTTTGTGACAAAAACACGCTTCCGGTCACGTGATGACGTAGTGACGTGTTTGTCACTACCAAGTTTATGAATTTCTAGAGTGAAAGGAGCGAACTCTCTGATTCAAGTATTATTTTCGCTACTTCACTCCCCTTCGATGACACAAGTTTTAAAAGATGTTGATTTGAAAAACTTAAGTTCATAGGTCACTAATAAAAAAAAAAATGGCAACAATAATAATAATAATAATAATTTGTGAGAACAAATTAAATAAAAAAAAGAAAAAAAAGTTTTTCTCACGAAAAAAAAGACTGATTAAAAGATTTCGTGATTCTTATAAAAATTTTTAGCCAACAGATTTTTTTTTTCATTTTCTTTTTTGTTTCCTCCCCTTCCCCCTTTATTTTTTTTTTTCTGGTGACACTGTAAAAGCACTTAATCTGAGAAAAACCTACCTTGAAAAGGTTCGAAAATAAAAAAAAATAATTGAAAAGTTTTTTGTTTTTTTAAATGGAATCCTCTCTGTAAAAATGGATTTTTTTTTTATAATTGTTTGTTTTAGATTTTTCTTTTTTTCCATTATGACGTCATAACGAAAAAAAACTCACCGTTCATTTGTATGGAACCATTCCACCATTCGACGATGGGCACGGGTTTTCCACCACCAGATTCACATAAAAGTGAAAATGAATTTCCTTCAATGAATGGACCGATAAGAGAAGAATTTTGTACTTCGGATTCGTCACTTCTGCTTATTTTCAAATATTCCGGTTTAACTGAAAAAAAAAAAAAATTTTTCTTTTTGAATTTTCCGATCGAGTTGCGTGGGGGGAGGGAGAGGAAGGGGGTAAGAAAAAAAATAATAAAAAAATTTTTGGAGCAAGTGGTTGGCAAAAAAATTCAATTCTACTTTTTTTTTTTTTTAAAAAAAATCCCGATTTAAGAGTATTATTATTTTTACAAATCATTTAACAAAAAAATTTTTTTTTTTTTCTTTTACCCTTTATTCGTTTTGAAAATGAGCCTTTTTCTTTTTTTTGGGCATATAAAAAAAATAGGTGGGAGAAAGGGGGGGAAAGGGAAAAACGAACCGAAAAAAAAATGAAAATGAAAATTGAAAAAAAAAATCGAAAGGAAAAAAACGATTGTTAAATCGTGTACGTTTTTTCCCCGTGTCTCAATATTTTTCACGCGTGGCCGAAACTTAATAAAACAAATATAAAAAAAAATTTTTTTTTTTCTACTTCCTCCTCCTCCTTCTCCTCCTTTTATTTTTTCATCCCCTCCCTCCCTTTCTCCTTTTTCCTTCATCCTTTTTGTGCTTTTGAATTCGGATGAATGATTTGTTCAATTGTTGTTGTTGTTGTTGTTACTGTGTTGTTTACACTGAATTATTTTTTACTTTTAAAATAATAAAACATTTATTCTCTCTCTCTCTCTTTCTCCCTCTTGCGTGTGCATACGAAATTGTTTTTTTTTCGTTTCGAATCGGAGATCAAAAATTTTTTTTGAAAATATGAGAATCCCTTTGATTCTCATTTTGTTTCTTTATGAAATTATAAATTAAATCTCTTCTTATTAAAACAATAAAGTCAAATGTTAAACATGAGTTTCCAACTTTTTTTTAGAATGTGTGCGAGTTTAAGGAAAAATAAAAAAAAATTTTTTTTTTTTTCATTCGTTTTCCTCATTAAATTTGAAACCTTAAAAAAATAACTTTCGTCATAATTAAAAATTAACCGATTTGATTTGTATTTAAATTTTTTTTCCCGCCCATTAAATAAATTATCGTGGTAGTAATGATGATGATGATAATAATAATAATAGACAAAAACGATTCCGATTATTACTTGAGAGGAGTGCTGTGAGGTGCACACTAAAATTTTAAAGAAAAAACCGGAAATTACGTTTTGAAAGGGAGGACCCACATTCTTGGTTAGCCGAAAAAATTCCGATAAATACATTCGACAAATCCTGCGTTCGCTGCGACAATAATAATAATAATAATAATAATATTATTATTATTATTATTATAATGCGTAAAAAGATTTTTGAGGGAAAATGATTTTTTTAAAAATAAGTCACGGTAAACCATTTATAGGAACGTTTTAAAGAATTAAATTTGTGGGTAGAAAAAAAAAGAAACCTAAAGAAAGATTTGGAATTTAAAAAAAAGAAAAAAAAAGGGAGAAAAAGCGAGGAAGAAAGAGAGAGAGAGAGAGAGAGAGAGAGAGAGAGAGAGAGAGAGAAGGAAAACAGCAAACTATAAAAAAAAAAAAAAGATAGAAGCAATTACTGGAATTTTTTCTTTTTTTTTTTTCAATTCGACGGATTCAATTAAAAACTATTAATTACGATGACGATGATGATGATAATGATGATGATGATGATGATGATAATAGTTTTTTTTTCTTTTCTGTTTTTAATGATTTCAACGGTGACGTAAACGCGACCTGATGATGATTATCCCGGTTATTTATTTACTCACGTTAATTTTATTATTTTTTATGTTTTTAATTTCCTTTTGCGCGTTTCAAAATTTGCGCATTACGTACGTGTCATCATCATCATCATCATTATCATTATCATTATCATCATTATCATTCCTCGTTAATTTTCAAACGAGTAGAAAAAAAAAAATTTATTTTAACATTTTAATTACACGTATTAATTTTCTTTTCTTTTCTTTTCTTTTTTTTAATAATTTTCCTCGTATTGTTTAAAGTTCAAAAATTAACACCGAACACACACGCACGTGTACTTACACGTGTACATTTATTATAATTTATATTAAACAATGTTTTTACATTATTAATTCGATTTGTTTCCGTCGTATTTTACCAACCGAACAAAAAAAAAACAACAACGAGTGAAATAAATAAGTCTTCATTTTACGTAAAACATTTTATTTTTTTTTTGAAAGGGGGAGGGAAAAAGGGGAAAGGGGAGGAAAAAGTTTCACCTTTTCTCATTTATTTTTTCCTTTCCTTCATTTTCCTCCCTACTCCTCTTCCCCTTTCTTCTCCCTTTTTTTTTTTTTTTTTTAGTACCTTTTTCGTTTGGTTTTTCTTTTTCATTGTTTTATAATACGCGCCATTTCATCGTGTTTTGGTTTTTTTTTTTTTTTTTACAAAATTGTCGGCAATTTCGATTCAACTCCACGCGTGGCACACACACACAAAAAATAGTTCGTTATTCTTTTGGGGATTTCCAAACGTTTATTTCAACGTAAAAATAGCGTAATAAAAAAAGGAAAGAAAAAAAAAATTTTTTTTTCTTTTCCTTTTCCTTTTCTTTTCCCTTTCCCCCCCCCCCATTCCTCCCCTTCACCGCCAACATTTCGTTTTTTTTTTTTCTTTTGAACCTTTGAGATTTGAAATCTTTTTATTCGATGTTACGCAATGAAAAGAGAGAAAGAGAGAGAGAGAAAGAGAAAGGGTATTACTAAACTCGTTGAAAGATTTACGGAAAAATTTTTTTTATTTTATTTTGTCAACAGAAAAGCGAAGAGAGAGAGAGAGAGAGAGAGAGAAGGGGGACGATGAAAGCATTAAAAAAAAACATTTATTTATTATTATTATTATTATTTGAAATTATTTATTTTTACGGATTTTGTGATGCTGTTGCTGTTGCTGCTGTCGTTGACAATATTTTCAAAAAACGATGACGGCTTGTCTCGCAACAGAAAAAAAAATATCATTTTCATAAAAATTTATAGGAAAATATTTTCGTTAAGTAATTAAATCGATCAAAAGTTATTATTCATAAATTTTTTTTCCATCATCTCCGTCCGCCATTTTGATATTTAAACTACGCGTAACGATTTATTGACATTTTTATGCGTTATATATAAAAAAATTGAATCGATTAAACGTTAGATTATTTTTTTTTGGGGAGGTTTTTTTTTCGTCGTTTTTTTTAACGTGGCATTAACATTCGTACAAAAAAATAAAAATTAATTGGACGAAAGTTTTTTCCTTTTTTTTTTTTTTTTTACAATCCTTAATAAAATAATTAAAATATAAATTTTTTAAAATATACATATATACGTACGTTCAGAAAAGAATTTTCTACTTTAATGCTCGAAAAGTGAAACGAAATGTGAAATTACAAGAAAACACAACAACATGCATAGAAAAAAAAGGGGAAAAAAGTAAAAAAAAAAAAAAAGAAAGAAAGAAAAGAAAGAGTAAGAGAGAGGGGGAGAGAGAGAGAGGAAAGAAAAATTTTAAAAAGGTTTTTCACAAAAGCAGATGGTACAAGTAAATTTAAAACCGGAAAAATAGGGAAAAAGGTTCCTGCGGTTTAAAACGCCAAATTCCCCCTCGACCTCACCTCACAACCCACCTCCCACCCCCCGCGCTCTCGATTTCAGGCACGCAATTAAAAAAGGAAAAATTTTTTTTTTTTTTGCAAAACCCCGGAAAAAAACAAATTGAAAACAATTATTCAATTTAATAAAACAAAAAAAAAAATAATAATTAATTAAAACAAATTTATCATAAGACGAAATTTTATTAAGTAAAGTGTTTTTTATTTTGAAAAAAAAAAAAAAAAATCGTCTGCTTTTATTAAAACAACAACAACAACAACACTACAACAAATAAGAGCAATACAATAGAAAAAAAAAAAATTTCTGATTTTGACAATTGTATATTGCTTTCATTTTATAAATAAATAAATAAAAATTGAAAAAAATTATTTTATTTTTTTTTACTCTTAAATTATTATTATTATTATTATTATTATTATTATCATTTATTTTATTTTTGTTTGTTGTTGTTGTTGTTGTTCCCAAATTAATAATAATTTCACTTTCATATTAAATAAAAATAATTAAAAAAAAAATAACAAAATTCGTTCGGTACATCAATTTTTTTATTTCCTCCGACTTTTTCTTTATACTAAAAAAAAGTTTTTTCGAATCAGGGTTGCCAATCATTTTCTTAAAAAAAAAAAAAAAAACAATAAAAATCTAACGAACGTCAATGAAGAATTTTTTTTAACGAAATCGAAAAACAAAAATTTTAAAAACAAAAAAAAACAAAACAAAAGGAAACTTTTTTTTTTTTTCATCTTTCTGATTTCTTTTCTTTCATTCATTTCTCTACGTTTCCCCACTCTCATTACCCTCCCCCTTCCACTCTCACTCTGTCTCCACCTCTTTTCCCTCTTCATCGTCAAATTATCTTCTGCTTTTAAATATATTTTAATTAGAAAATTTTCCAAATTGAAAAACGTTAAATTGTTATTTTAATTATTGACATCCATTTATTATTATTATTATTATTGTTATTATTATTATTATTATTATTATTATTATTATTATTATTATTATTATCATTGTAATTTTCTCAATGATTATCGCTTTTTAATCATTATCATCATCATTTTTTGTATTTTTCTTTTTTTTTTACTCCCCTCTTCCTAAATTTCATTGTTTTAGAAAATTTATAAACAATACAGAGCAAAAAAAATTCTCGTTTCTGATTGATCGGATCGTTCGGTCTTTACAAAAAAATTAAAATGTAATAACGTTATCGGAATTGATTATTATCATCATCATCACTTTTATAAAAGGGTAATTTTTTCGCAAAAAAAATAAATAATAATAATAATAATAATAATAATAATAATAATAATAATAATAATAATAATAGTAAATACGGTGAATTTCGTTTATAATTTGCAAAAAGTACGACTATGGCGACGTCGATGATGACGTAGACGATGACGTAGACGAACAACAATAGATTATTTTTATAGACTCAAAACACGAGTTAAAAATTTATAGTGCTTTTTTATAAAAATATTATCATTATTTTTTTTAAAAACAGTAAAAAAAAACGATATATAGCGCTATTATAACTGTCAGTATACGACAAATAATTTTTTTTTTTTACGTGGATTCTATAGAGGAAGAGTAGAAAACAAATAAAAAAAAATGGAGGATTTCACAACAATAACAAAACATAAAATAAAACTGTTCGATTGTAATTATCATTACTACAACGAGAATACTAAAAAAAAAAAAAAAACTCGGGTAGCAGGTGATGAAAATTTTCAAAAGCTTTTTAATGCTCGATGGGTACTTTATCGTTTAACCCTAAATTATAAACGTAACGATGTTAATGGAGGCCTTTTTAAATGAGCACAAACGGAAATTTACTTTAAACTCGATCGAATTAATTTTTTTTTAAATCGAATATATGTTTTGTATTATGACGTCATCGTGAGAAAGTCTATACGGATTAATATTACGACGTTACGTTTGTTTATAAGAAAAAAAATCGCATTGGTGGTGGTGATGGTGGTGATGGGGGTGGCGGTGGTAAAGGGGTTGGTGATAGTGGTGGTGGTGACAGTAAAAAAAAAGCTTTAGTACGTTTTTTATTTTGTTTATTCGAGTTTTCTATTCCGCTTGAATTATTTAACCGGAATCCGATTTAAAAAAATTTTCAAGGAATAATTATTTAACAACTTTTTTTTTTTTTTTAAAGTCATTTTTTCCACTAAAAGAAAAAAAAATGGCGATAATAATTTTTGATTTTAAAACGGTTTTCTCCTCATAAAATTAAGTGTTAAATACAAAGAGCTGAACATTTTATTACTTTTTATATAAAAAAAAAAAAAAATAGAAAAAGTTTTTCTTTTTTTTTTCTTTTTTTTCTTATTTTTAAGTTTATTTACTTAATTAAATTTTCTTTTTTTTTTTTTTTTAAACATAAAAGTCGAGGACGACAAAAAAAAATTTAATAATGATAATAATAATGATAATGATAATGATAATAACGATAAAAAAGAAAAAAATTTATCGGATTTTTTTTTGCATTTTCTCCATTTTTTTTTATTTTTTTTTCGAAAGACTAAATAAATTTTAAATAAATAAATAAAAGTTAACTAAAACTAATAAACTAATTAGTCTATAAGATTACTAAATTTATTATTATCATTATTATTATTATTATTTTTAATTAAAAATCGTATTAAAAAAAAAAACGAAAAAAGAAAGAAAAAAAATTTTTTTTTTAAATGGATTTTACTTTAAAGCGCCATGAAAAATCGAATTTTTTTTTTTAGTTTTTTAATTTCAAATAAAAAATGGCGTCGGGTTATCACGTGAGCGAGAGAGATTAAGTATTAATGAAATTACAATAAATAATTATGAGAATTTTAAATGATGTTAGATGAGAGAGAAATAATGATGATGTAACTCTGAAAAAGAATTTCGGTTAGAAGAACGAAAAAAAAAATTTTTTTTTAAAAAGGGGAGACCACAAGAGAGAAAAAGGAGGGAATAGGAGGAGGAAACAGGAGGAAAAGGATGGGGGGAGGGAAAAAAAAGATTTTTGTAAATTTTTTTGGTCTGACCCTGTTTTTTTTCAAGTGATTTATTATTTTCTTTTTTTTTCTTTTTTAAAAAAACGCAAAATTTTACAATATATTAAATCTAGTATAATTAAAAGTTAAACGTTGAATTTAATTACGTTAAAATTATTATTTTTTTTTTTTTAAAAAAAAGCGTGGGTAAATTCAAATTAATTTCACGTAATAAAACTTATCGGAAAATTATGTAAAAAAAAAAAAAAAGAAAAAAGAAAAAGAAAAATTGTCGAGAACGTATGGTAAGTAAAACCGTAGTAAATCTTTTTTTAGAAGGCGGTAGTGGTGGTGGTGGTGATGGTGGTTGGAATGAGAAAGAATCTAATGCTATGTTGTTGTCATGGTTTTTCTTCTTCCTTTTCTTCTTCTTCCCCCCATTTTTTTTTTTTAATTTTCTCTCTCTCACTCTCACTTTCTCTCTCTTTTTTATTTTGCCTAACAAATTGTAATAACATCTTATTGGTAAATTATTAAAAAAAAATAATAAAATAAATAAAAAAATTTTTTTAATTAAAAATCCGATAGTTAATAAGAGTTAAGAACCAAATATATTTTTTTCTCTCTCTTTCACTTTTTTTTTATGTATTAAAAAAAAATTTTTTATACGTGTCAGCAGTTAAATAATGCCGCAAAACCTTTTCGAGTTATAATTTACCCTCGAATACAAAAAAAAAAAAAAAATTTTTTTTTATTTAAAAACTTTTTCTTAAGTAATTGTGTTTGTCATTTTTTTTTTCGCAAGTAAAAATTAAACGAAAGGAAAATTATTATTATTATTTTATTAATTTTTTACGGCGGAATTAATAAATAAATAAAAAAAAAAAATCACTTTTTACATTTTATTCCTACGTCCTTTAAACGAGTAATGAGTTGTAGTTTTTACATTTAAAATTTTTAATTTGTTTACACACGTGATGTCATATCCTTTATTTACAAGACAAACGTTTCGCGAACGAATTTAATAAGGAACTCTCACGCCATTATTTAGCATATGTTTAAATTATATTTATTTACAATTCGAGCAAAAAAAAAAATTTATTTTTACAAATTCGCAAACGTGAACGAACGATTTTTTTTCCCTTTTTTTTTCTTTTCTTTTTTTTATGTTTGTTCGCTTGTTTGTTTGTTTGTTTGGTTTTTTTTATTTTTATTCGGTTGTTTTTTCCAGATTATTTACGGAGACGAGAGAGAAGAGAAGGGGAAGGTTTTTTTTTGCTCCTTTTTTTTTTTTTAAATAAATTTTAAACGAATGTAATTTATCTCACGTTAAATTGACACATTTTTTTTTAAACAGAAAACAAATCGAAATTTTAGTTTTCCAATTTCTTTTTACCAAAAAAAAAAAAAAATGGTGGGTTTGTTTGATTACGTGGCACCATCGGAAATTTGAAATTAAGCGTGAGAGAAAAAATTTTTATAATGGATAATAATTTATTAACGGAAAAAAAAAAAATAGTTATAATAATAAAATGTCGCAGCATAGTTTCGACTTGAATTTTTTTTTTTTTTATAAATGAATCAAAATTTAAATATTAAAACGTTCAGAAAAGAAAGAATGAGTGTTATCGATAAATATAACTCGTGAGTTTCGAGAAAAAAGTACGGGTGCGAACATGACGTGAATACATAGTTTTAAATTTATGATAAAAAAAAAATAAATAAATAAATAAATATTGAATGACAGAAATAAGCGTAAATAATATAAATCGTATTTAACGGTGAATTTACCTTCGTAAAACTCTCAACTAAAGTAAAAAAAAAATATTTTAAGGATCGTAACAGTTACTACACCTTTATTCATTTCTCATCCCTTTTTAAATTTCACCCTCTTAAATTTAAACCATCTCTCTCTCTCTGATATTTTTTATTTCTATTTTTTGTGTGCGTGTGTGAGAAACGAAACGTAAGGTATTAAAAAAAAGGAAAGAAAAGGAAAGTAAAGAAAGAAAAAAAACCGGTAAAAATTTATTTACGTAGAAAATTTTCTAAAGGAAAAGTTAAGCTTGCAAGTTATGAAGAACTCAATTTAGTCAAAAAAAAAAAAAAAAAAAAAAAAAAAAAAAGGAAATTTGAATTGTATATTTCTCCTTTAAAAATCGACGTTTTTGTGGTTCATTGAGCCTAAAAATCTGAGAATGAAAAAAAAAGAAAAAAAAAAGAGTTATGGCGCCAAATGCTAAGTCAAATATTAGAAAATAAAATAAAAAAGAGAGAAAGTGTATGAAAAAGAAAGAGAGATATATGGGGGGAGGGGAGTAAAGGGAGAAGTGATAAGTAAGAGTAGGAAAGAAAATATTTTATAAAATTCTACTCTTTATTGGCAAATATATGTGTATATATATATATATATATATATATATATATATATATATATATATATATATATATATATATATATATAAAATAGGGAACCTTTTCTATTTTGTTTTGAAATAGAGAAACAAAATCACTTTTCCTTTTTTTTTATTTCCTTTTTTTTTTTTTTAAATCATTTTTACTAAGAGCTTTTTTTGACAAATAAGCGAATTTAATGACTTACCATTTTAAAATTTTATTATACTACTTTTTCTCTTTTTAAATCTGTTTTCAAAAAATTTTTAAATTTACTCTTTGATTCTTCCGCAACCCCCCCCCGCCTCCCGCCCCCGCTTCCCTCTCTCATCATCGCTCACGCACGCACGTTCCCTTTTTAAAAATTTTATTTTACGTTTTTAATTGTAGATTCGGCGTTAAGTTAAGATATAAACAAAAAACGAGTAATAAAACAAATCATTCCAAAAGTTTTCGATGTAAAAATAAAGTTTGTTGTCGACGACAACGACGACGACGACGATGACGACGATGGCGATGACGTCAAAAAATATTTTTTTTGATTGATTAAATATTTCATTTTTTTTTTTTGCCTTCAACTCCATTTTACACCCCTCCCCCCCGTCGAAAAAAAAAAAATTAGTTAAAGTTTTAGAAAGAAAAAAAAATGGTACTTTTGTCCTCTTCTCTCTTTCTTCCTCCTTCGTACTACCCCCCCCCCTAGAAATCCTTTTTGTAATCATCATCTCCCTACCTTTTTTTTTTTCTTTTTTTGTTCATCCTTTTGTCAAAAACTTTTTCCCAATTTTGAAATTCAAACAATGAAATAAAAAATCTTTTTATTTCCAAAAAGGAGAAGAAAAACGTTAAATCCGATATTAATTTCTTTACAAATTTTTAATAATAATAATGAAAAAAAAGACGTGGTTTTAGATTTTTAGTCCCGAAAAGTTTTTTTTTTTTTTGTTACGTGAATAATCGATAAAATCTTTTTTTTTCGTTCGTCATTTTTATTTAAAGGATAATAATAATAATAATAATAATAATAATAATAGTTTTGTCGTCGTAAATGAATTTTAAAATTTTGTAATTTTCCTTCGAGTATTATCATTATCATCATTATTATTATTATTATTATCATTCGAACTTAATTATTTACCGCCTTTGAATGGTAATTTTTGTTATTTTTTTTATTTTTAATTTTCTTGTTTCTCTTCACAAACATTTTTTTTGTCGTCGTCTCGTCATCGTCACCATCATTACCATCATCATCATCATCATCACCATCATCATTATTATCATCATCATCATTGTTTAATTCATCCTGTGGGTAAAAGCACCATTTTATCCACCTTTATGTTACAAAAACTGTTTACCGTTCGTTTGTCTACTTTTTTCTTCCTCTCTCTCTCTGTCTCTCTTCATCTTTATTGTTTTAAATTATACAGTAATAATTGCATTTCTTTTTTTTCTTTTTTTTTTTCATTTTGTCATCTTTCACTTTGTTCTTTTACATTTTCACCTTCCTTCTCCCTCCCTCCCGTCACCCTTTTCCCCCTTTTCTTTGTCGTCTCGTTTAACCTTTTTTGCGAGGAGAAAAAAAAAACAATATCGTCTGCTTCTTTAATTACATTTTCCAACGTCATATTCTCGTCGTACATTTTTTTTTTTTTTTTTCGAAAGACAAAATACATTATTATCATTATTATTATTACGTTTAAATTTACTTTTTTTTCCGTAAAAAAAATTTATTTACAGTTGAACAAATTTTTTTTTTTTCCACGACGATGATAATTAATAAAACGTGTGGAAAGGTAATGGGGGGGGGGAGGAAAGGGGAGATAAAAATTTCTTTTAACTTTCAAACAAGTTTTAAGGTCAAAAGTTTTCATTCATTCATTCAATCAACTTCATAATAATAATAATAATTAATTTTATCATCATCAACACCTTTCCCCCACTTATTTGTCAATCAAAATTTAATTTACCTTTAATAAAAAAAAAAAAAAAAAAATTGTAATAAACTTACTTTGGGTGATTAAATTAATGAATTGAACGACTGCACATCCCTCTTCAACTTCAATATATGTTATCTCGCATTTATAAAGAGCTTCATCGGTGACGTGAAGAGGTTTTATTCTGAGGCTCGTCCTTGTCGCATTATGGTCGTATATGAGCTCAGTTCTGGAAAATTTCATTTTTCATTATGTTAATAAACATAAACTATCGAAAATAAAATAGAAAAATTACATTTATTACACGATATAAATCGATATAAACAAAATAATAATGATAATAATAATAGAGTTTTATTGCTTTAAAGTTGTGATATGAGAGTGATAAGTGTAAATATATATGTGATTATTTTTAACACGTGAGAAAACTACGATAAACTCCTCTCTAAACGAAAAAGAAAAACAATTTAAAGGAAAAAAAAAACTCGGGGGGTTAGAAAATGTCAGGAAAACACGAAAGATGAAGGGAGGAAGGAGAGAGAAAAAAAGAAAATTGTGAAAAGTTATATACGAATATATATAGGAGGAGAACGAAAACGAGAATAATTTAATTTTTTTTTTTTTTTTTTTAAATTTTCCGGTATCACTTTAATTAAAGTTAGGTAGGTGGTGGTAAGTTTGTTACGAAAACTTTTTTCTTTTTCTACCCTAAAATCAAAAAGAGGGATTAAAACCGATATAAAATAAGATTTTTTTAAAAAAAAGAAATAAAAAAAATAGAAACGTTCGTAGTAGTAGTAGTTGTTGTTTAACAAAGTGTGATAAAGACAGAGAGAGAGAGAGAGAGGGAGAGAGATGGGAAGGAAAGGAAAGGAATATGAAGGGGAAAAAAATAAAATAAAATGTTTTCTTTTTTTTTTTTAAATATCGATAAATTTTCTTTTTTTTTTTTTCAATTAACTTCGTGTACACGCGCACATGTACGCACACACGCACACACGCACACCCATGATATATTTTGTATTAAAAAAAAAATGAAATAATAGTTTATAATTCGATTTTTTTGTTCTCGAAGGAATTATATTACAAGTATAAAACAAAAAAAACGGTCCATCTTTCAATCTTCTTGTTGTTTTTTTTTTTTTTTTTTCGAGAGAGAGAGAGGGTAAATATAATGAACGTCAACATAACATAACATAAATCATGTTCGGTTTAATGTTAAGAATTCGATGATTCCTCATTTCCTTTCGTTGAATCCGCACCACGTGAATGAATAAACTTTCTTTTGAAAAAATGAAAGAGAGTAAAAAATAAATTTAATTAATTTTATTTATTAAATTAATAATTAATTAATTTTAAATAAAACTATTATTATTATTATTATTATTATTATTACTAAAAAAGCGATAATAATAATAATAATGATAAAGAAATCGATGATATAAAAAAAAAAATAATAATAATTTTCTAAAATGATTTTATCACGTATGAAAATTACAACACATGACGAAACTGTTTTCGAAATTTTTTTTTTTTTAACGTTAACCTTTTAACCTTTTCCCTCGGATCAAATAATTTTTAGAAAAGTTAAAAATAATAATATTAATAACAATGATAGGAAAAAAAAATTGGAGGGAGGAGGAGGGGAATGGGAGGTGTTAAATCTTATCATTTTTCGATTTCGAATGATTATTTTTTAAAAATATTGGTTATGACTTTTCAAAAATTTTTCTGATTTTTATTCTTTCTTCTTCCACGTCTTTTTTTTTTACGTGCTTTCGAAAAGCGTGTTATTTTGTTGCGTATAATAATTAGTTTGGGGAGATAGAAAGAGTGAGAGAAAGAGAGATAGAAAAAAAAAAGGATAAAAAAATTCGATATTACAAAAAAAAAAAAAAATTTTTTTTTCCCTTTGAAAGTTCGAGTTAAAAAAAAAAAAGGAAAAATATATATATAAAAAAAGGTTTAATTATTTTTCTTTATTGAATTCCTTTTTTTTTTTTTTTTTTTGAAAACGAATTTAAAAAGGTATGCCTAAGGCTCGATGATAAAAAAGGGCTTAATTTTCAAAGGTTCAATTTTTCGGGATGCGTGCTTATAGAGTCCGTTTAAATGTTGACCGCAAGCCATCGGGTTAAGAACAACAGCAACAACAACAACGACGACCATTTCCTTTGTTTCTAATGATAAGTGCTTTTTCTTTTTTTTTTTGCGGGGGGAGGGAAGTAGGGAGTGAGAGAAAATAATATTTTAAAAGTAAGAGAATACGAAAAAAAAAAAAAGGAAAATTTTAACGGGTAATAGGAAACTGAGAAAATCCTTTGTGCTTACAACCCTCAAAGTATTTATTAAAATGAAACATATTATTTATAATAAAAAAAAAAAATTCAAGTGGAAACGAACCGAAAAGGCATTTTCCATTTTTTTATTGTTTTTAAAATCCGTCAAATTTTTCCTTTTTTCCTTTTTTTTAAATATTTATTTCATTTAAAAAGTTCAAAAACTATTTTGACCCGTTTTAAAAACGACCGGTCACCTTTTAAACTTTTTTAATATGACCGCATTGTTTCTTTTCACTTAACTTTTCTTTTATCCCCCTCCTCTCCCTTTCCCTTCCTTCCCTTCCTCCTTCCTCCTCTCTCGTTCAAAATTTTTTTATTGATGATAATAATAAAAAAAGAAAGTTTTCATTTAGAAAGTTTATTTATTTATTTATTGTTTCAAATAATATAAGGAAAATTTATGAAACGTGTGACGTCACATTTGAAAAAAAAAATGATTTTAATACTTTTCTCTCGTACGTGTTATATATTTATCAAATCAATTACGTAATTTTTTTTATTTTTTGTAATGAAAAATATTATTATTAAATGCACTAAATAATTATTACGTAACACATCGGTAATAAAAATAAATAAATAAATTTTATTTTAAGGAGAAACATCAAAAGAATTTTTTCATTTCTTTTTTTTTTCTTTTTCTTTTTTTTTCTTCCGTTCATTTATTATTTGAACGTCGAACGTAGAATTTCGAACGGTTTACTCACACGTATGAAAATGTGATGATAAAATAATATTAATAATAATAATAATAATAATAATAATAATTATTATTATTATTATTATAATAATAATAATAATAATAATAATTACGTAATTTTTACAAAAAAAAAAGAAAAGAAAGATTTACGTAACAAAAAATAACGTATCGAAAATCAATTAGAAAAATACTAACCACATTCGCAAACGTTAATTCATTCATTCCTTCATTCATTCATTTATTCATTCACTGACTAAAAACGATAAGATTGAAAAAAATAATAATAATAATAAATTCAGTTTCTTTGCTTATAACAAAAAGTATAAAAAAATTTAATTCAAAAAAAAAAAAAATTCAATTTTGTTTAAATTCAATTTTTTCCTTGCATTAGGTACGAACGCATAATTTACCCACGCATAATGCGTATGCATAAACCCCACGCACACACGCACACGTACATTTTTTCGAGGTAAAAGCTTTTTAAAATTTTTATTATATTCGTTTAGCCAAAATAAAAAAATTTTCTTTTCTTTTCCTTTCGTTAAATTCGTTTCGTCGCAATTTTTTTTTTAATATAACCCTTTCCGTTATTTTTTATTAAATGTTATTATATAATTATAAAATCAATAATTTTATTAAATTGATCCTCCTCCTTATTTATTTACATATAATTGAATTAATTAAAAAAAAAAATGGCGACGTAAAAAAGTAAAAAAATTGAAATAATTTTTTTTTAATTTTACCTCGAATTAGTCTCAAGATTTAATTGAAAAACGGTTCGACGATGAATTTAAATTTTAAATCTTTTCGCCTTATGTGAAATTATTTTTCCAAAAATCATTATCGTCTGCTAATGTTATTATTATTATTATTACCACCATTTCTCTCTTTTTAAATTGTTGTCCCCTTTTTTTGTCGATCGTTTTTCGCTTTTATACACATATTTATTTTTTGTTGGTTATTCAAAATATTTACAATTAGGTTTTTAAGCGCGCGCGAAACAATCACCGTTTCTCTCTCTCTCTCTCTCTCTCTCACTCTCTCTTTCTAGAACAACAAATTTGCTGAATGAAGGGATTTTATCGTATCGATAGTAACTTTAACTCCAAATGATGCTGATCGTAACAATTTTAATTTTTTTAATCTCCTTTTCCCCTTCGAATCCAATTTTCCTCCGACTCCTTTATTGTTGTATAAAAAACCGATATTATACGCGATAATTATTATTATTATTATCATCATCATTGTGAATACATTTAAAAAACTAATGCGTAAAATAGCATAAAAAAATTTCATTTTGAACCGGAAATGCAATTTTTGTCAATTAATGAATCGCGTAATAAAAAGGTTTTCGATATAACTGATTGTTTCATTTCTTCTCCTCTCTTCCCTTCCTCTCCTCATGTTTATAATCGAATGGTAAAACGCGACCTTGAAATTTGATTTTTCATTCAGTTTTTTTAATAATAATAATAATAATAATAATAATAATAATAATAAAAATCATTGGCGACGAGGAAAATTAATAATAATAACAAAAAAAATCGTAACTAAAGATTATCATCATAAACAATCAGGAATTGTCGCGTAGTAAAAAAAAAACACAATAAAAATTTTATTATTATTATTATTATTACCACAAAACAAAAGCAAAAAACGGAATTAAGCTTATAATCTAAAAAAAAAAAACTAACACTCATTTAACATAATCTATAAATTATTATTATTTAAAAAAAAACAAAAAACATTAAAAATGTTTTCCGAGTGTAAAACAAAAAAAATAAAAATAAAAATGGCGGACGGAATGCATATAAGTATTTTTTTTTTAACACGGGGAGTTGGGGGGGTTTTATTTAAAAAAATTTTTTCTCTAGGATTTTAATATAACATTAAAACAAATTAAGCTCCCCGTTATATATGAATCGGTAATTTTCACAGAGAACTAAAATGTATACATAAAAATTTTTTAAAAATAAATGCAAACAAAAAAAAAATCGTGTGGGTGTTTTTTACGTAAGTGAAACATAAAGATTACAAAAAAAATATAATTTCCTTTTATTATTATCATTATCATTATTATTATTATTATTATTTAAATAAATTGTTTTTAAATTCCACCTTTTTTTTATATAAAAAAGAAAAAAGATTTTTTTTTTACCTTTTTAAACGATTTAATAATATAAAAAGTAATTAAAGTTATAATAGTTTTTTATTTATTTATTTATTTTTATTAAAAAAGGCCCTTTAAACAAAAAAAATTTGGGTTAAGGCCCTTTAAATCGCGAGTCACGTGATTACTTTTTTTTAAAATTGTATCGTGGAGTATTTTAAAAATCCGATTTAAAGAAAAACTTTTTTCTTCATCAATAAATACAGTACGTTGTATTATTATTATTATTATTATTATTATATTTATTCTCTTAATGTAAAATTAATATTAAAATAATTTAAAAATCGATAATGGCGCTCCTCCAGCTACTGCTACCACCACTACCACTACTACTAATAAAACCGCATAGCCTGCGACAAAACGTATCGAAAAAAAAAAAGGAGTCGGAAAAAGAAAGAAGGAAAGAGAGAAAAAAATTAAATAAAAATCTGTTTGACCCGCTGTTGGGGCCGCGAGGGAATAAAAAAAAAAGTACTTCCAACCCAGCAGGATATCAATGAAGTTAAAAAAAAAAAGGGGGAGGGGTGAAAGAAATTTTTTTTTTTTTTTTTTATTATCACTCCTTATTGTGAGTGTGTTGACAATAAAATATATATATATATATATATATATATATATATATATATACGTGTGTACAAGAAAAAAAAAGCAGAAGAAAAAAAGAAAAAAATTGTTTTTTTCTTCTGCTTTTGCTTCTGCTTCTGCTTCCGCTCTTCCTACTTAAATTTAACTCATTTACTTCTTTAATTTAAAAAAAAGAAAAATTTCCTTTTTTTTTCTCATCGTCGTTTTTCCCCTTTTTTCTTCTACCCTATCCCGCTCGACGTCACCACCACCACCGCCACCATCTTCCTTTTTATTTTATCCCTTTCCCGGTTTCTCTCTCATCAATCCCGCAAACGACATCCCCAACGTCGTGATTTTTCAATTAAATCAATCCAGAAAATCTTATTCCGACCGTTTTTATGGATTATCGTATTACGTCACTCATTTATTATTCTCGTATAAATAAATTTCTTTCTTTTTTTCTCCATTTCTTTCTTTTCGTTTTTTTTTTTTAATTAACGAGACACAATGAATGACGTTTCGTCGAATTTAATAATTTTTTTTAAAAATAATAACAATAATAATAATGATAATAATAATAAAAGTTTTCCGGAGAGTATTCGCATAAATATTTTTTTATTTATTTTTTATATTTTTCGCACGTGGCAAAATCATCCCATTCGCATCATCGGATTCGATCGTATATGTTTCACTTACACACGTACATGCACACCCCCACCAACATGATCGTCACAACATGAATATATTCATTAATATCGGCTGCTTTATCAAACAACCGTCTTTTTATCAAAATGAATTTAATATCTATCGGGGAAAACGATAGTGGGAGTTTTAAAAAAAAAATTTTACAACCGCATTCGACGTTTGAATGACGTCATCTCGTTTAAAATTATTTAAATATAAATTAATTTATTTTATAATATATTATTATTATTATTAAAATTAATAAAAATCACGTTTGTGAAAATTTTCTTCTTTCAACGAATGAAATTCGTTAATAAAACCTTTTTTTTTTGTAACTCATTTTCTCTATTAATTAACTAAGTAACGAAAGAAAGACGAAACCCCTCCTCCCCCAGTCCCCGAAAAATTTTCAGAAAATTATTGACAAGACCTTAATTTATCCATCGTGATTTTTTTAGGCTATGCCAGTTTTTGTTTTTGGTACGTTGCTCTTGTCATTTTCAGTCACACACAAAAAAAAAAACCTTTTGTATTTTGATTAATTGTAAAATTTTCTCTTTCTTTCTCTCTCTCTCTTAATAATAAAACGGGGAAAACTTTTTTTTTTATTCAAAAAAACCAAGAACCTTTTTAATAAATTAAAAAAAAATTTTTTTTATTCGAAAAGCAAGAGAATAAGTAATTCAGCGGGAGGGAGGAGAGGACAAAATTGCCCTTTTTACCAAAAAATAAATAAAATGAGGTCAAACTAATCTTAAAACTTTTTCTTCTTAAAAAAAAAATTTTTGTTTGTTTTTGTTTGTTTATGTTTTGTTGGGTGATAATTTTTCGATTGATAAAAATTACCATTATGAAATAATAATAATATTTTTCTTCTATCTTTCTCGTTTTCTTGGTTTTATTTCGTGTAAAATTATTATTATTATTTTTTTTTAAATTGATAACGGTGATAACAAAAAATTTTCAACACAAACAACACGAAAAAAAAAGAAGAAGAAGAAGAAAAACACGGTCGTGGCACTTGTAAACTTTTTTTTTTTTAAATTATTTTTTTATAACTTTTATAAAATTTATTTTCTCTCTCTCTCTCTCTTTTATTCATTCATTTCTCAATAAATACTCTTGAAAATAAAATATATATATATATATATATATATATATATATATATATATATATATATATAAAACAATAAAATTTTTTTGTTTAAAAAACTAATAAAAAAAAAAAAAATTTTCCCATCCAAAATCACAATAAAATAATTTTTTTTCTCTCTCTTTCTCTCTTTCTTTTCGTCCGACCGGATGTGTTCTCCATATACTTTTGGTCATTTTAAAAATGAAAAAAAAAAAAAAAAAAGAAAAAACTCATAAATTTTTAATAAACCGGAGAATTTACTTCTTCTTCTTCTCCTCCCCCTACCCTCCTCTGTTCTACTCTCGCCTCGCCCCCCTTTAAAACAAAATAAAAAAAATCGTATAAAAAAATTTTTTTTTTTTTTTATAGAATTCTTCTTTTTCTCTTTCTCTCATTTTTTCTCTATCTCTTTTCAACCTTACGAAAATTATTATTATTATTATTATTATTATTATTATTATTAAAACTGTACCTTAATATTACGGTAACGGTCGCGTACGAAAAAAAATAATAATAAAAATAATTTTGTGACGTCCACGATGTGATTATTAAAAATTGTCTTATCATTAAACTCATCCCCGATAAAAAAACAAACAAACAAACAAACAAACATCTCAATTAATATTTAACCGCGTTTGTATTCGGGGTCGAGGAAACAAACGCCGCGTGCTCTTATAAAAAAAAAAAAAAAAAAAAAAACGCGCGTTATCAATCGTATTTCGTAAACGCTATTTTTACTCGCCATGATCGCAACAATTCGGTTTTTAAAAAAAGCGCGCGCTCGGGATTATTTTAAAAACAAAAAGGTCAATCACCCCATCGTTTGTGCGTGACGTCATATAGACAATTACAAACAAATAAATAAGTAAATTTTTAAATGGCATTTTTAATTATAAAAAAAGTATAAAAAGTAAACGGTGTAACAAACGGGAAAATAATTATGCAAAAAAAAGGAAAATTAATGCGTGCGCGTGTTTGTTTTAGTACGTAGACACGCACTCACGCACTCTCACATAAAGACGTGTATAATTACAAACTATTCGGTTGTTAAAAAACTTTTTCTTTTTTTTTTTTTTTTTTTTTTTTTTTAGTATAACTCGTGTTAGTTAAGTTAAATCTTTTTCTTTCATAATATTACAACTACGTGATTTTTAGTTTGTTTTCCTTCTGGCAACCCTTAATTTAGTTTTTTTCACCCCCCATCCTCCTCCACCCGACTACCCCTAAACTTAAATAACTAATAAAATTATAATTAAAATTACGTTTCACGACCCTTTCTTATATATACCTTTTATTTATAATAATTCACGATTCTTTCTTCCATCATTTATTATTATTATTATTAAACGTGATTTCTCTTACCCCCTCTCCCTCCCCCCATCCTCGTCGTCATCATCCTATTTTTTGCACAAAGTTAAAATACATTCGATTAAAAAAAAAAAAAAAAAAATAGAAACCGATTTGAGAGTGTAAAAAAAATCCGCCATATTTGTTTGTAAAAATCTTAAACGTTAAAAAAAAAAAAATTCCCGACTGATTTTGGTAGTATTATTATTATTATTATTTATTTTTTCACATGGCTGACTTCTATTTCGTTTACTACTTTCAAAAAATAAAATAAAAGTAGAGTAAACAAAAAACAAAAAAACGTTTTTTTTCTTTTTCGAAAGGACCAAAAGTAAAATTTATAGTTTTCGATACTAAAAAGAAAAAAAAAAGACGGAAAATTTTTTTGTGCGTTTACGCAATTACGTCACATTTTAAAATTGAACAATTTCGTTTTTTTTTATAATAAGAAATGCCAAAAAAAAAAAAATGTCAAATGACATATCCCCTGTACAGGTTTGACATTTTTTTGGTTTTTGTTTTGCGTTTCTTATTCCACGTCGTTTCGTAAAAAAAAAAAAATAGTTTTTTTTTTTCTCATCGAATAAAATTTTTTTTAAAGGTTTTATTTCATATTACATATATATATTTAAAAGAAATAATAATGATGATGATGATGATGATAATAATAGAAAATAAAATGCAATATAAAATTTATTTCTGAACTTTGAAAAAGGCAAAAAAAAAAAAAAAAGGAGAAAAAAGAATGAATTGTAAAACGTAGATGAGAAAAAAAAGGAATTTACAACAAAAAAAAGAAGAAGAAGAAGTGGAAGAAGAAAAAAAGTAATCTTTTCGCATAAGTAAAAGAACTTTTGAAAAAAAATAAAAAAAAAAAGTTTTAAATTTACGTAGAAAATTTTCAAAAAAATTTTTCTAATAAACGTGACTCGCACAGAGAAGAAAAACACATAAGAGAAAAAAATTAAAATTTATTATAAATAATAATAATAATAATAAAATAAAATGGGAAAGCGGAAGTTAAGGTAAAAAAAAGGTAAAAAAAGGTTTTAGGACCTTTTGAAAAAAATGTCAAAACGTTTCGAATATCGCATTTTAAT
>NW_002987078.1:0-7154 GCF_000006295.1 Pediculus humanus corporis | reverse complement strand
ATGCGTACGTGTTGATAATAATAATAATAACAACCGGAAATTATGTTTTCTTCTCATTAACTTTACGTAGGTTGTTAAAATGGAAAAAAAAAAAAACTTGAGAAGAGAAAAAGAAAAAAAAAAATTTGTGCCATATCATTTTTCCATGAAATTTTAACTCGTGGAAAAAATTTTCCTTTTTTTTTTAAACTGAACAAGTGAGGTTTGATTAAAAAAAAAAAAAACTGGAAAGCTGACGACGGGAACGATGAAAAGAGAGGGGAAGGTCGGAAAAAAAAAGAAAAAATTTGATTGGTTGTCAGTTGAAACTCCGGTTAAAACATTTTCTTTCTCTCTCTCCTTTTTTTTTTATTTTCTTCTCCCGTTTTTTTTACTGTTTGTTTAAGGTAGAAAAAAGTAATGAATTTTTCTATATAAAAAAAAAAAAAAACTTGGGCATTATGAAAATCTTTTCCGAAAAAACTTTTTTTTCTCGTTCTCCTCCCCCTTCTTCCTCAATCCTCCTTCTCAACCCTACCCTCCTCCCGTAAAATTTCCAAATGAAACATAAAAAAAAAGAAAAAATGAAAATGATGGAAATTTTTTAAGTTAGATTTTTTTTTTTTTGTTTTTTTTCTTAAAAAGTTACCGAGGGTTATTGTTTTTTTTAGAGAGAGAAAGAGAGAGAGAGAGAGAGAGAGAGAGAGAGAGAGAGAGAGAGAGAGAGAGAGAGAGAGAGGAAGTGCCCGAGAAAAAAAAAAAAGTTTTGGGGGCGTAAAAAAAAAAAAAAAGAAAAAAAGGATGTTATAGGAAATTTTTAAGTTGGCAGGAGACCGTGAAAAGAAAAACCTTTTTTTTTTTTTTTGTACCTTCCGTAATGGTTTTAATTTTAAAATAAAATTTTGACATTTTCGACAAGTTTTTTTCTTTTCTCTCCTTTTTTTTTCACTCGTGAAATTTCATCTATATTTCAAACTAAAATAAACTTTGCTGCCAACTCAACGTTTTCTTTTTTTTTTTTTGTGGGTGTAACAATCGTAACTTTTTTTTTCTTTCTTTTTTTTTCCCTCTCTTTTTTTTTTTTTCCTAACTCATTTGGTTGCCCATTTCAAAACTAAAAAGAATAATAATAATAATGAAATTTTACAATAAAAAAAAACTTTTTCAAATTTATAATAATAATAATAATAATTATTATTATTATAGCAACAACTTTTTTTAATGTTTTTTTTTTTATTTTTTTTTCGTTTTACTTTTACATCGATCGATCGATAGATTGATCTATCTGATAGAATTATTATTAATCGATAAAAATTAATTACTAAGATAATTTTTTTTTCTCCTCCCCTTCCTTCCCCCAGCTCAAAAATAATTTGAAAAATTATAAAAATCGATATAAAAAAAAAGACCCCAAAAAATTTTTTAAAAAATCGATAAATAAGTAAAAAATAAATAAAATAAAATAAAAAATCAATATTTCGATTTTTTTTTATAACGGAAAACAAAAGTTGAATGATAATGATGATGATGATAATAATAATAATAATAATAATAATAATAATAACGCGAGGGTTAAAAAAAAAAATATATCATAGCCTTTTTTTTTTTTTTTTCTAGAAAATTTACCGAGGAAACAAAATTATTCATTCATCCTCATTCAAAAGGTTGTTGTTTTCTCTCTCTCTCTCTCTCTTTCTCTCTCCGTCTGTCTCTCTCTTTTTTGACGTCAATTACTTTTCTTCCTGTTGGATGATTAATTACCGTGAAAAAAGGATGGAAAATGTTTCAAATTAAGATGAAGTTTTGCGGTGGCAGGTGAAATTTTTGATATTTGGGTCATTTCTATGTTTATTTATAATTATTATTATTATTAACAAAAAAAAGGAAAAATTTTAACTTTTATTATTTGTAGTATAACCTTTCGGGGTTTTTTATTGCAAAAAAAAAAATTATGACGTCATAACTAAAAAATAAATTGGGAAATTTAAAAAAAAAAATTTATATTTAAAACGTTTCGAAATAATTTTCTTATATTCATTAATAAATAAAATTTTATTATTATTATTATTATTCTTTTTTCTTCTATTTTACCGACCAAAAACAATAAAATAAATAATAATTTTTGCAAGCTGTGGAAAATGAAGGAAAAACGAAAAGAAAAACGGTCAAAATGGAAGAAAAAAAAAGGATAAAAAATGGTGAATGAAATAAATAATAAGATTTATAAAGAATAATAATAAAAAAAAAGAAGCTTATTCTCTCTCTCTCTCTCTTTTTTTATTTCATTTTGGTTATAATTGATTTTTTCAAAAAGGAAAAAAGGAAACAAAAAAAAGTATCAATACGGATTAATTAAAAGAAAAATTGCATGGACACTTTGTTACATATAAAAGAGAGTAAAAAAAAAAAAAATCTCTGGAGAATAATTTTTTAGTCTCGTGGGTGGTAGTAGTGGTATCGTAAGTCTAATTTTTAGTTTAAAAGATACAAATTAATTTCTATCCACCATTTTCTTTCATTTTCCATTTTCATTTCGAATCGTCATGATTTTTCTTTTTATCATTTTTCTTTACAAAAAAAAAAAAAAAAAATTTTCCGTCCTTTCTGATGTAAAGAAAACTGATTGAAATCGTTTGTCTGGAAACTTTCCCAAAGGTTTCATTCAACCAACCATTTTGTTAAGATTTCTTTCCTGTCAGCTTTGATTGAGATCAATAGAGAAATCTGACACAAATTTTCTTTTGTCCTTTCCTTTCCTTTCCTTTTTCTTTTATTTCTTGTGAAAATAATGAAAAAAAAAAAAAAAGGACAACAACAACAACCGATTCGCTTGTATAATGATTACATCATTTTGTAACATTTTTTTTTACGAACTAAATAAAAAAAAAAAAAATTTATAATTTTCTTTTTTGTCAACGCCATGAAAAAATATTTTATTTACTAAAAATTCAATAGATAAAATTTTTGCTGATGACAATAAAAAGGCATAAATTAAAATCGGAAAATAATTTTTTTTCTTTTTTTTTTCTATCTCTCTCTCTCACTCTTCTTTTCTCATTTTCTCGTAATAATAATTTTATGCTTTTCCTATCGTAATTATTCAAAAGTTTTTTTTTTTTTTAAAAAGTCAAAAGAGGAGAAGCAAATGAGCACAAATCAAATCATTTGATTGATTTTACTAATGGTAAAAACTATGGAATACCCTCAAAATTTCCCTTTTTTTTCCCAAACCGATTCCTATTTCCTCATTCCTTCATCAATGTGAATTTGATTAAAAATAAATCAAAAGAAAATCATGATGGCGATGTTGAATAGAAATTTGCATTTAACAACAAAACTATAAATCTTTTTCTTTTTTTTTTTTTTTTGACGGTAACAAAAGAACGTTTGCAACATTTTCGTTTTTTTAAATTTAAATTTGAATTTGATCGAGTCTAAAAATATAATGAATTATAATTTATAATAAAAAAAAATTAATTAAATACAATTACAAAAAGAAAAAAAACCGTTAATTTATTCAAAGCAAATTTCGTAATGTAAAACAAATAAAAATTATTTTTCTTTTAAGTTTTTTCCTTTATTTTTGCTTTCCATTTTTATTCCTCCCTTCTCCCTCTCACTTCTTTTTCTTCGAAAACGAAATTTAAATAATAATTTTATAAAATAATTATTCAAAAATAAATAAAAAAAAAAAAAAAAAGAAATTTCATTTACGAAAATAACTTATTCACGTTCATTATATTCCGGCCGTTTTTATTTATTTTTGAACGAATTCGACAATCATCGGTCGCGTTCGTAAGTATTACGTCACTCGGCGCGATAAATTTCGACCAATGAGAGAACTTGTTACGGGTATTTAAGTTTTGTTTACAAAATATTATTGTTTACATTCGTTTATTTTTGTTTATTTTTTATTTTATATATTTTCCGATACTTTTCATTTCGAAAAAATTTCAATTATTAATAATACGTCATCGTGTGAATTTTTAACAACTGAAAAAAGGGAAAGTTTTTTTTTTTATACTCAAAATCGATACGAAAAAAACTTTTTTAAACAAAAAAAAATTTTTTTCTCGAAAAAAGGGCAAAAAAAAATTTAAAATGATGGATTATAGCCGACATAAATAACTCGGGGGGGTCAAAAAGTTTGCGACACGTTTTAATGATGTGATTCAGTATTTTTTTTTTTTTAATTCTTAATTTATTCAAAAAGAATGGAATACGAAAAAAAAGAAAAATAACGTTTTTTCTTCTTTTTTTCTTTTTTTTCGGAAAAAGGTAGTAGTAGATTTAGAGAAAATAGAAAAATGGAAAATGTTTCGGGAATGAAAAAAAAAAAAAAAGATAAAATAAAATATAAAAAAAAGAAAAAAAATATTAGAACGAGGGGAGAGACAGACAGAGAGAGAGTGAGAGAATGAGAAAGAGAGAGAGAAAAAAGAAAAACGAGAAGAGAACAGGTGATCTTTTTTCCAGTAAGTAGGGTCGAAACTATTTGTTTTTATCTCGTGACACGACCGTTTGAAATAAATAAATAAAAAAAAGAAAATCAAAATAAATGGAATTGAATTTATATTGATGCTTATCCGAACGCAAAAACTATTTTGATTGTCCTTTCAAAATGAGTAAACCATATGTGTTCTCGTTAATACAAAATGAAAAACTTGTTTTTTTTTCCTTTTTCTTTTTCCTTTTTCTATCTATTCTTCTTTTCATTTTTTTTTTTTATTTTTTTCCTCCCCACGTATCTGCCTTGGGAAAAAAAAAAAATTTACATATTTCCCTCCTTCACGAAAAGAGGTAAGAAATGGAAAAAAATAACGTTCGAACCTATTATTATACACAGCAGACGATTTTACGGTTGACAATTTAAGTCTTTTGTCAAAAAAACTTTTTGCCACAAATAAAAAAAAAAATCATAATAAACTTTTTCTCTGTGTTTTCCTTTTTGGAAAATCGTTTACGTCATTTTTTTTCCTTTTTTTAAAAACTTGTATTACAAACTTCATATTTAAATTACAATTAATTTTAAATTATCGCATTTTCCCGGTCGTGAGAAAAAAAATTATTATTATTATTATTATTGTTTATTCTTTTAATTCGAAAGAAAGAAAGAAAGGAAAGAAAAGGAAAGGAAATACATAAACAACAAACACGAATTAAAAAATAATTATTCCGAGTGTAATAATAATAATAAGAGTAAAAGTTAATAAAAAATAAAATAAAAATTATATTTTTTATTATAAATTTGCATTCGCACGAATAATAATTTAAATTTTATTATAACGCAACATAATAAATTTGAATCTTAACATTAAAACCTTCCTTCCATTTCCTTCCCTTCCCTCCTTTCTCTCCTCCCCGCCTCGTTCTCCAGCCCAGGCAAATCCTCGCAAAGGTCGGTCTCCTCCCCTCCCCTCCCTTCCACATTTTAAAATAACCGTCAAATTTTCTCAAACCTAACAAAATTTCAGAAAAGTTTTTAATAGAAAGTTAGAAGGGAAGAAGTTACACCTGGTAACTTTTGAAATTGTTTCAACATCATTTTCTTATTCGTCTGCGGCTTTATTAAATTATTTTATTTTTCGACAATAACTTTTTTTATTTATTTATATAATACCATTATTATTATGATTATTATTATTATTGTTTGTATTATTTTTGATTTAATTTTTTTAAAAACTTTATTAATAATAATTATTATTTTTATTTAAATTTCTTTTCAAAAAAAAATAAACATATTAAAATGTTTTTTTATTAAATTTAATTACTATTATTATCATCATCGTCACTACAATGCTATTATTATTATTTTCAAAGATGGTTTTATTACGGTAACAAAATTAAATTAAAATTTTTAAAAGTTAAATTACCAAAAAAAAAAAAAAAAACAGGAAAAAATATGGGAAAAAAATATAAGAGAAAAAAAACCCGAAAAAAAAAACTTTTTTTTCTTTTCCCTCCACCCCAACCCCACTCCCACTCCCTATTCTTATTATTTTTTTCTTACGGTCTATTAAAAAAAAAAAAAAAAGGTTGAACCTTTTAATTTAGATCTTAATTTAAAGGTAAGATGACTTGAAAATCAAAAAAATTATCATAAAAAGTTAAGGAAAACTTTTTTCTTTTTATTTTTCTTCTTTTCCTTTTCTTTCTTTTCTTTTTTTTTGGGCTTAATTTACTGAGGGAAAAATAAAGAAAATTTTTTTTTCGTGAACTTTCGAACAAAAAAAAAAGAAAAGAAAAAAGAAAACTTTGTTTTTCTTTTTTTTTTTTTCTCATAGTTAAGAATAAAAAAAAAAATAAATCAAGAGTGCAACGTTAATTGAATTATTTTTATAAAAGTTAGAAAGAAAAAAAAAAAATTTATTTTTTTAACGACGTATTACGCAGGGGAAAATTTTTAGGGGAACGCACGTACGCACGTAGGAAAATATAAATTTAATAGTCCACATTAAGTTAAACTTAAATTAAAAAAAGGAGAATAAGAAGATGATGAAAATGAAAATGAAAAAATGATAAAAGAAAGAAAAGTATCGTAAATAAATAATGAAATTTTAATAGAAGTATCATCATTAAGGAAAAAAAAAATAAAGATGAATGATAAGGGGATTGAATCGAATGTCAAGACGCCCCGAAGACATTTTTTTTCTTCTTTTCTAATATAACTTTTCCTAATGATTTCCGAGGGGCGTCATTGTCGCACTCGGAGTAAAAAAAAAATAATTAAAAAAATGAATCCGAAACGTTATAAAATGTTGCAAAAAAAAAAACAAACTTTCGTCAAAAATCCCTTCATTTTTTTTTTGTCGACAACAAACAAAATCACTTAAAATTAATAATAATAATAATAAAATTATTTCGACAAATTAAAACAGGGAAAAAAAGGAAAGGAGGAAGAAGAAAAATTGTTTAATTTTTACGGAATTTTCCCTGGGATGTGAGCTAACTCCCCCCTTTCCCTGAATAAAAAACAACCCCTTTATAAAGGGTTAATTTAGGGTGTAACTTTTGTAACGAAACCTTTTTTTTAAAAAACCAAAAAAAAAAGAAAAAAAAGAAAGAAAGAAGAAGAAAAAACAATAATCAAAATAAAAATTCTCTTTTTTTTCTTTTCATTTTCCCCTTCCCTCCCTCTTCTCCTCCCCTTCTTTCCTCTCCTTCCCTCATAGAAA
>NW_002987079.1:0-1167 GCF_000006295.1 Pediculus humanus corporis | reverse complement strand
AATTATCTAATAAGAAATTATTATAGAAGTTTGTTTTTTTTTTAAACACAAAACTTCACTTTCACTCTCTCTTTCTCTCTCTCTCTCTCTCTGTCACTCTCTCTCTCTCTCTCTCTCTCTCTATCTCTCTCTACCTCTCTCTATCTCTTTCTATCTCTCTTTCTATCTCTCTCTCTATCTCTCTCTCTATCTCTCTCTCTATCTCTCTTTCTATCTCTCTCTCTACCTCTCCCTCTATTTCTCTCTCTATCTCCTTCTATTGAAAAATTGAATTTTCTCAACCCTTACATTTGGGGAAAATAATAAAAAAAAAAAAAATATTCCGGATATATATTATTTTATTTTTTCGCGTGGGACGTAAGCAATAACTAAAACCCCCCCTTTAACCCTTTCCCCCCTTCCCCCTCAAAATTTCTTTACACAAATTATTATTATTATTATTTTTCTTTTATGCTCGAGTTGTCATTCTCATCAATCAATCAATCAAACACCATCATCCCTTTTTTGTTTTTTAATTCCTTCACCCATACTCCTTTTTTCTTCCTCCGCCATTTTATTTCTTTCCGATTCCTCATTCATTCATTCATTCATTCATTCATTCATTATTTTAATTGGGAAAAAAAAAAAGATCAAAATATAAAATTTGTCAAAAAAAAATTATTCAAAGAAAAAATATTTTCGATACAAAATTCCGAAAATTAAAAAAGCAGAAGAAAAACAAAATTTTATCAATTAAATATCATTATTACTATTATTATCATTATTAATAAAAGAAAACGTTTAAACCGATTATTTGAAATCAATGGAAAACTTACGCCTAATAATAAAATAATAACGAAACAATAAAAACAAAAAAAAAAGAAAAAGTAATAATAATTAATGCTCGGAAAATTTATTAATATAATTATTATCATTATCGTTCGATTTTTAATTTTCATTCGATTGTCGGTAAGTTCAACAAACAAACGATTGGGAAAAATAATAATAATAATGATAATGATAATAATTACTATGAATAAAAAAAAAAATGATTGATTTTTAAATATCACGTTCAATCATTACTACTTTTGGAAAAAAAATATCGAGAACTTCAAACTAATATTGCCAACCGAACCAAAAAAAAAAAATTTAATTTTTAACCATTTAACGGTCGTCGAAAGTGTGTAA
>NW_002987080.1:250487-274506 GCF_000006295.1 Pediculus humanus corporis | reverse complement strand
TAAAATTTATTGTTTCAGACTTAAAAACTAAATTTTTTTTTTTTTTTTTTTTTAAGTTCTTCAAGGCTTTAAAAATCATAAAAAAAAAAAATCAAAATGGCCGCCGATTCCAAATTTAATCCCATTTTTTTTTTTTGATTTCATTGACACTGACGCAAATTTGTTGGAATTTTTTTTTTCTGTCTCTCTCTCTCTCTCCCCCTTTCTCTCTTTTTCTCTTTCTAGCGAAAAGCTCTATAAATTTATAGCGTTACGTTTTTTTTAAAAAAAAAAGGTAAATTTTTAAAATATAACTTTTTTTTTTTTGAAAAGGTGAAAAAAAATTTGCATCGACAGAAAAAGTCAAAAAAAAAAAAAAAATTTATTTTTTATTTTTTTTATTTTTTTCTCTTCTTCAATTTTAAAACTTATTTTTTTTTTAAATAAAAATTTAAATGTTTTTTAAAAGAGAGAGAGAGGTGAGAGAGAGTGAGAGAAACATATGGTTCGATATGAATTTTTGTTAGGAAAGAAAAAAAAAATAAAAAAATGGCGGAAGAGAGAAAATATTAAAAAAAAAAAAAAAATTTAGTATTAAATTAAATTACCCACGGTTTTACCTTATTTCCCCTCCCCTCCTTCTTTCCCTACCACCTCTCACTCTCTCTCTCTCTCCTCATCATTTTCTTACTTATAAAATGGTAGTTCGCTCACCTCTTTATTTATTTCCTTTCTAGAAAAATTAATTAAAAACTCACCGACAGACTATTTATGAGAGATAAAAAAAATTGACGTTTTCAATGAGTTTTGAATTTAAGCCTAATTTTCTTATTTTAAGTTTTCTGCCACGTTTATTTTTTATTAAACTCATCTCTTAAAAATTGTCATTATGAATTTTTCTCTTCTATCTCTCCCCCTCTCTCTTCCTCACTCTCTCACCTACCTCCACCCTCCTCCCCACTCATCAACAACGACACATTTAATTTTATTTTTTATTTTTTAATAACTTTTAAAACGACTCCGATAAAATTAAATAAGACTGTCAACGACATCATCATCATCATCATCATCATTATTATTATTATTAGTATTTTAAATTTTTGTTGACGTAGAAGGAATAATAAAGTATAAAATTTTCAATTTAATTTTAACGATTTCGTTTTTCGTCCACGAAAACTGGACGACGAACGAATTGATTTTTTTTTTTTGGGAAACGATACGGGGGGAAAGAGGGGCGGAAGGGAGAGGGTAGGGGCTTGGGGAGGTTTTCCCGGAATCGGAGTAATTTACCAAAAAATAAATTACTCTTTTTTTTTTTTTTAAAAGTCGAAATTAAAACATTTGTAAATAATCGCAAAGCGAAAAAAAAAAAGTTAATGGATTAAATTGAGGGTCCGAACGATTGGGTGGAAAGAGGAAAATTAGGGGAAAAGGGGGGGGAGCACAACGTAAAGAATGGGAAGTAAAGAAGAGGTTATAAAAAAAAAAGTTTATAAAAAACGTCTGATGATAATAATTAAAGCTACAAACCGAAAAAAATAAAAGAAGTAAAAATAAAATTTTTTTTTTTTTTATTTTTTTTTCAAAGGAAATAATTATACGGGGGGAAAATTTGAAAAAAAAAAATGGCCGTACGCACACACGCACGAACACGAGAAAGAAGAAGGAAATAATTAGTGTTGATGAAGAGTAACAAGAAAAAAATATCGTAGAGCTGAAAAAGCAAAAAAAAAAAAAGAAAAGAAAACGTAAATTAAACCTTAAACGATTCTGTCATGTGTAAAATAAAAAAAAAAAAGAAAATAGACAAAGGAAAAAAAGAAAAATGGAAGAAAAAAAAAAAAGGGAAAAAAGTGAGAATAAAAGGTCCGAAATTCTTAAAGAACCCCGTACGAACCTTAATTGGAAAAATATATTTTTGAGAAAAGGGTCGCCGGAAAATGTCTGGGAGCCGTTTTTAGTAGGTGATTAGCATTATTAGTTTTTAAACCTTTTCCTTAAAACCTTTTTCTTCTCAAATTAGTATAGTTATATATATTTTTTTTCTTATATAAAAAATATTTAAAAAGGTTTTAAACCTTTTTTACACGGATATTTTCTAACCGGAAACAACCTTTGAGTTTCATTTTTCATACTAAGAAAATTTCTAATTTTTTTTTTTCCACATACTCCCCTTTTCATTCTACTTCTTCTTTTCTTCCTCCTTCTTTTCCATAATTTTTTTTTTTTTCGAAACACAATAACAACAACAACAACAAACGATAAGGCAAACGTGTACGATGGAAAAATTAATAATAATAATAATAACAATAATAATAATAATAATAATGATAATGATAATGATAATATCCAGAAAAACATCCCTTTTCTCCAAAGAAAACAACAATCTGGAAAAAGAAAGCTGAGAGGGAATGGAGGGGGAAAAGAGAAGAAAAAATTAATAAACAAAATGAAATGCCAAGAAATACTTTATTAACATAAAGTGTTAAAATTATTATTATTATCATTATTATTATTATTATTATTTTTTTTTTTTTTGTTTTTCACGCCTCGAAAACTCATGACATAAATTCATTTATTTATGAATAAAAAAAAAAAAATTGTTTAAATTTAACATTTTTTTTTTTTTTGAAAATTGGCGTAAATAATTCGACGGGGAAAATAAAAAGAAAAAGAGAAAGAGAGAGAGAGAGAGTAAACAACCTTTTTTTGAAGAAAAAAAAAAGAAAAGAGAGAGAAAAAAATAATCCGTTGGATTTTTATGAGGGAAAAAAAAAGAAGAAAAGAAAAAAAAATCCCTCGTGGGAGAGGGAAGGGAGGGAGAGGGTTTGTCATCAATGATCGAATCAATCAAACGCCATGTGGCATAAAGTGGAAGGAAAACACCAAAAGAAGAAAAAAGATGGAAGATGATGAAGAAGAAGAAGGAGAAAGAAAACGTTAAGTAGAAAATTAAATAAAAAAAAATTGAAATGAATTACGTGACGATCAAAGTTCCAGAAGATTTTTTTTTTTTTTTTTAAATTCCAATCTGAAAAAATAATTTTTTTTTTTTATTTGATTTTTATGAATGGGTTGTTATGAATTCATAAACGATATCGTAAAAAATTATTTCCTTCTCTCCCCTCATCCCATTTTTTTTTTAAGCGAAAAAAAAACCGGAAGAAACCTGGAACAACAAAAAAAAAAATTCTGGAATTGTTTTGTATGAAAGAAACGAGACAACCGAACGATAAAGTAAAAAATTGTGGGTTTTTTTTCTGGAATGGAAGTTTCCAGTCATGGAACCTTAACAATTGTTTAGTCAACCAAAAATTAAAACATTAGAATTTTTGTTTAATTACAAAACAAACAAAAAACGTACCCGTTACGGTATGACTATTTAAATATTTTTTATTGAAAAAAGATTTCTCCCCTTTCCTCTCCCCATCTCACACTCTCTCTCTCTCTTTTCGCTTCGAAAAACATTTATAAAATAAAATAAAAAATTTTAGACGTTTTTCTCCCCCCCTCTTTCACTCCCCGGTATCCTCCCGTTTTTTACGATTGTAAATCAAATTGAATGTAAAATGATTTCAATTCGAATTAAATTTAAAAAAAAAAAAAAATTTGTAAACTCGTAAAAATCATTTTTTTAAGGGGGGTGGGGTGGGAGGGGGAGTAAAAAAGTAAACTAGGAAAATTATGAGGAAAAACGGGAAAGGAAAGGAACGAATAGTGTCGAAAAAAGATTCGATGGTGGAGAAGGAAGGAGGAGGGGAGGGGGGGAAGGTAGAAAAGGTAGAAAAGTGAAAAATTCTGGCAAATTCTTAACGTTGTGAAAAGTGCTAAATTCAATTGGTGAAAGCAATTTCAGGAAGGAAATTTCAATTTTTTTTTTCTTTTTTTTCACTCCAGAATATTGTTAAGGAAGTTTTTTGGCAAAAAAATTGCTACATAAAATCACTCATGTATTACGAAAAATTGCTAAACTTCTAACGGAAAAAGAAGAAAAAAAAGGAAAAAGAAAAAGAAGAAGAAGAAGGAAAAAAAAGGAAAAATAAAAAATTAAATGTCGAAGAGAGAGAGAAAAAAAAGGTGACAAAGGTTCGTTAAAGATTTTTCTAGCTTTTTAAAAGAAAGAGGGAGAGAAGGAAAAGAATGAGAGGAAGAGAGAGAGAGAGAGAGAAAGAGAAAAGATGTAAAAACGTATACAAAAACAACGCAAAAATAAAAAAATTTTTAATTTTTTTTTTTCGATCGTAAACCGCAAAAGGCACCGAAAATTAATTATTAAAAATAATAATTATAAATGATAATAATATTTTTAAATTACATTAATTACCGTTTAATTATCATCATCATCATCATCATTATTATTATTATTATCGTAAAGCGTTCAAAATTCTGATTGATGTTATTATTATTTTTATTAGTAATTTTAAATAAAATAAAAAACATTAAAATAAAAATAAAACGATTCGAAAGAAAAATGTGAGAGGGGAGAGGTAGCAGGGGGGAGGAAAAGCGGAAAATGGTAAAAACGAAAGGAGAAAATTGCTCGAAAGAAAAATTAACCATTTAGAAAAAATTTTTTAATATTGTTTTTTTTTTTTTTTTTTTTTTTTTTTTTTTTTAGGTTTCCCTGAAAACGATTATTTTACAAATGGGAGGGTGAAAAGGGAAAAAGGGTAAAAGGGGGAAAAGGGAAAAAAAAAAAAATCTGACAAAATGTCAAAACCACAATACAAAAAAAAGAAAGCCCCCCCTCCCCCAAAATTGATTTCATTATTTAACTTAACATTAACGTAAAAAATTGAATTTTTTTTCCGCGGAAAATTTCAGAAAACAAAAGACAACAAAGATAATTTTAATTATTTAAATAATTTATTTATTTGTCTAATAAAATTTTTGTTTGTCTTCTGCTTTTTTAATTACCGGAGTGAAATATGTAAAACTAATAATAATAATAATAATAATAATAAGATTTTTTTTAAATAACGAAACGACTGATAAAAATCATAAAAATCTCGATCGATAAAAATTCTTTAGTTCGATTTATTCATATTGAAAAAAAAAAAAAAAAATCAATCAATAAAATTCTATTTAAATAATAATAATTATTAATTAATAAGTAATTAATTAATAAATTAATCAGGTGTTAAGAAAAAAAAAATTAATTTTTTTTAACACGTAAAAATCAATCAATAAACCTTTATTGCAATTTTAAAACATAATTTTATTTTTATTATTATCGTCATCATTATTATCATCATCATCATCTTAATAATTTTTTTATTTATAATAATAATAATAATGATGATGATGATGATGAGAAAATAATTAATTAAATTTCAATGACTTATTTATTATCCCTTTTTTTTTTTATCGAAAAAAATTAATGAAAGTTTTTTTTGTTTTAATCAAAAACTTTTTTAATATTATTATTATTATTATTATTATCGGCGTTATCAATAATTTCTTCTGCTGATAACAGTTGGATTCGAAATAGAGAAGAAAATAAAGTGACGACGTTATAAACTCCGTTTGTTGTTTGTTATTAAAAAAAAAAAAAAAAATTTCGGATGGTTTAATTTTATTTCGTGGTACCTGCCACGACCAGAAATAAGTAAAAAATAATTATCTGGATGAGACGTGGAAACATCCACGAAATTTTATTTTATATATTTAAAATTATTATTTAAAAAAGTAAACGCGTAATTTTGTTACACGTTAATAATTTACACGTGTGTATGCGTGCGTGTGCGTGCGTGGGTGCGCGTGTGTAGGGAGTGAAAGAGTGAGAGAGAGATATGCAAAATAAAATTAAATAAAATTTTTCTCGCATTTAAATACGATTGAAAATTACATACATATATACTTTTTTTGAAAAAAGAAAAATATAAACGTGATGATAAATTTAAATAAGTAAAAAGCTACTTCCACTCGAACAAATTCGTAAAATGAAAATTTTACTTTTCCTTTAGAATTTAAAAAAAAAAAATTTCTTTTTCTATTCTATTCTATTCTTTTCTATTTTTTGTTTTTTTTGTTTTTCCGTCTATAAATTCACATACACACACTCGTTTTCATTGATTTTATCACACTCGAGTTAAGTTATTATTATTATTATTATTATTATTATTATTATTATTATTTTATATTTGGCACATGTTTTTATTATTTCCAGTTTAAAAAAAAATCGTTTTGTTTCTTTTCTTTTATATACGAAATTAATTACAACGATTATTATTATTATTAAATAAATTACATTTAAAAAAAAAGAAATTATATTTTCTTCTGCTAAAAATAAATAAATTCTATCAAAAAAAAATTTTTTTTTCCCCACGTTTTTAAAATGAATAAATTAAAAAAGAAACTTACCCTTTTTGTGTTTACGCCATCATCTTTACGACCGCCATTACTGTATAAAACGGTATTACCAACTTAAAAATTTTAAAACGAAAATTCCCTACAGACGAGAGAAAAATAACCGCCATTTTAAAATTTCAATTTTCTTTTCTTTCATATATATATATATATATTTAAACAAAAAAAAGAAAAAAACCGTTAATGAATATTATTATTAAAAAAAAAAAAGTTCTAACGATTAAAAATGGCGGAAAATAGCGGGAAATCAATGAATGTTTAAATAAAATTAAATAACATCCTCGATTTAAATTTTTAAATGTTTCAAATTAAATTTTTATCATCACAAAACATTTTTTTTTATATTGAATAGTTTATTATTATTATTATTACTATTATTATTATTATTATTATTATTATTATTATTATTATTATTATTATTATTATTATTATTATTATTATTATTATTATTATTATTATTATTATTATTATTATTATTATTATTATTATTATTATTATTATTATTATTATTATTATTATTATTATAAAGTTTATAAATATGAGGAAGAGATGTTAAAAAAAAAATAAAAAAATTTTTTTTTTTTTAGCATCTAAAGTAATTTAAAAACTATTTCGAATTCTATAAAAAACTATAATTTTTATTCATAAACTGCACCTGGTTAATGTTCGTCGTAATGGATTAATAAAATTTATTGTTTTAAACCTTTTTCCTCCCTTCCCCTTCTCCTACCCTCCCCTCCCCGCGGTTAAAACAAAAAAATAATATAAAAAAATTTTTTTTTAAAAATATTATTGTCATTATTAATAAAAATAATCTTATATAATACACAACGAATAATAAAACGAATTTTTAATAATAATAATAATTTTATAAAGTATTTATTTATTTATATATATATGCATAATCATCAAATCTGATTTGTTAATGTTATATTTTTTTTTTTTTTAGTTTGACGTGGAAGAAGATTAATAAAATTAAAAATAAAAAAAAATGTATACATATATATGTATATTTGATGGATTTTATTAATGAGAATTTTTTCCGGATTGAAATAAATTAAATTTTGTTTTATTTTTTTCATAAATATTTAAATATTTAGTTTTAATATGTTGAAATAATAATAACAATTATTATTATTATGTAAATAGCTTTCAAACTTTTATATTTTTTTTTTAACATTTATTTTTTGGTCTCTATAGGGATTTTTCAAAAGAAAATAAATCTTTTAATATACATATCAATTTTGTAAGTTTGTTTTCATAACCTAAACATAAAATTTAAACATCAATTATTGTAAGTTTATCTTATTTGTAGGCATATTCTAAACTCTATACTGTCTTCTGCTGTAGAAGTAATAACATTTATCTCATATTGTTTTATAAAACATGAATTTTAGTCCTCGAAGTAAATTTTTTTTCACATATTATCATTTTGTTTTTTTATCAATTATTAACAATACTTTTCTTCGAGTAACATGAAATATCTACAATTAATTACACAAAAAACAATTAGTGTGAACGTTACTAACTATTCCTGTTGCTTATTCAGATTTAAAAAGAGTAACACACTGTAAATATGATAGAGTTTGTTGCAGTAAAACAAAATAAACCGAGGGAAAACATTAAAACATCATCATTCACAATTATGAAAACAATCATTGATAGATTGTTGTAATAAATAAGTTTTTATTAATTCATTTGTATTTTTATTTATGATAAACAGTTAAGAAAAGTAATTAACATAAACAACTCATTATCAATCGACAAAAAAAAAATGATGACGTTGTTTTTTTTTTTTTTTTTTTTTTTGGAAATAAATCAATGTACGTAACATTTTTTTGAAAAAAAAAAATTTGATTTTTCATTAATTGTAAAGTGTGACTTATTTTTAAAATGACCTACTCACCCGTTGTAATCATACGTATCAAGACATCATCTTAAAATTTTAAATTACTTAATTTTTCTTATCAAATAAAACATTGCACATTTTAAAATGACTTATTTATCTGTTGTAATCTTACGTACTCAGGTGTCTTCTTAAAATTTTGAATTACTTAATTCTTTTTTTTAACAAATAAAAAATTATGAATTTTAAAAAGATTATTTACCCGTTGTAATCTTACGAACAAAGACATCTTCTTAAAAGGTTAAATTACTTAATTTTTTTTTTAACAAATAAAAAATTCTAAATTTAAAAATGATTATTTATCCGTTGTAATCATATGTACAAAGACATCTTTTTAAAAGGTTAAATTTCGTAAATTTTTTTTTAAACAAATAAAACCGTTAATTATTGTTTGTTGTTGTTGTTGTTATTATTATTATTTGTTTATAAAAAAATTAAAAAGTTTATTATTAAAAAATAATATGAATTTCATTTCGTAACAAATACATATAAAAATAAATTGTTTGAAAATTAAAAAAAAACAAAAATTCAACTTTAACTTTATAAACTAACTTATGCCGGCCATTTTAAAAAAAAAAAAAGGAAAAATTTTTTTTCCATAAAAGTTTTTTTGTTTAATTTTTTTTTGTGCCTTTTTAAAAAGGTTCAACGTTAGAAAATTAATAACAAAAAAAAAAAAACAAAAACTAAAGTTATACTGTTATACAGGTCTGGCATTTTTAATAAAAATATATTCTTTATAGTCTTTAAGCAATTAATCAAAATACACGTTTAAAGTTTTTTTTTTTTTTAAAACTTTTTAAAAAACCTTTCCTCTCTCTCTCTCTTAATTGCTGCGTATTTATCAAAGTGCGTATATCGTTTTTTTTTTTTTTATATTGGTTTTCAAAATAAATAAAGAAATAAATATTATTATTATACTCGTTCGAGTCATTGAATTTAAAAAAATTTTTTTTAAAAGTACTTCCGGTGGAAATTGTCGTGTGATGGAAATAAAGTTTAAAGATATAAAATTTGGAAAAGGTTGAAGAGACAAGGTTTTAAATTTTACCTTTGCAAGTTGTTACCGCAAAATTTGTTATGTGCGATCCTTTTAAATTAATCTTTGGTTTCAAAATAATTTTCAACTTATAAATCCTTTGAGAAATTTTATTAGTTACCTTTTTCTTCCTTTGAAAACTTTCTTATCACGATTCCGAAAAAATAACAACACGCATAAGATGATATTAAATAAAAAAAAAAAAAACTATTATTTATAAGACGGACATTTTTTTTATGATTCGAGTTATGAATTATTCCTTTGAGAATAAAGAAAAAAATGAAATTTTAGTTTTTAAAAAATGGTAACTTTTTCCTTTGAATAGATTTGATTCGTTTTTAAATTTCCCCTGCTTTTATATAAAATATATATTTTATTTTTTTATCCCTCCAAAAAAAAAAAAAAAAACCGAAAGAAAAGGAAAACTTTTTAAAAAACTCTTAATAATAATAATAATTTTTTATTTGTTTTTTTTCCCCGAACGATGATAATAATAATACTAATTGAAATGATAAGGATGATGATAATGATGATAATCCAAAATTCGTTTTGAATTTTTTTGGGTTTTCTAAACAAAAAAATTTAAAAAAAAAAAAAATGTATGGAACCGGATATGGTAAAATAATTTATCGGTTATTTTATTTAAATAAATTAATAATAAATATGAAAAAGAGAGAGATAGAGTTAGAGAGAGACTCCATTTTGTTTTTTTTTTTTATCCTAAAAATAAATTCTGTTTGTCTTTTATGATGTTTATCTATATTTTGACTCGTATTGTTCCCAGTAGACCTTTTTCCACGTTATAATCCCTTATTTTAGTTTTTTTTTTCACCTGGATATTTATTTATGTAGTTTATTGTAAAAAGTTATTTATTTCCTTCTCCTACCCCCCACCCCCACCCCCACTCCTCTAAGTTTTTATTATTATTATTTATGAAAAAAAAAATTGTTTTTTTTTTCCTCCTCGTTCGTTTATTGAGTTTAAATGAAATAAACGCCATTTTGTTTTTATGTTTGTTTGTTTTATGTTAAAAGTTGTTGATGTTGTTGTTGTTGTACGGTTACGATAAAAATAATAATAATAATAATGAAAGGAAAAAAACGGAAAATCTAATAATAAAAAATATGATTTCAAGTTAAAAAAAAAAAAAATCTTAAGATTTAACAAAAAAAAAGAGAAAAAGTTTGAAACGATAAATTAAGATGAAGTGGTATTAAGGTTCAGATGGTTTAAAAAGAAAAGAAAAAAGATGGGGGAGGGGAAGAAAGGGAGGGCGTCCACCTCTGACGTTTGGAAAGATATATAAAGCTGAGGGAGGGAGGGAGGGAGGGAGGTGGATAAAAGCAAAAACTTGTTTTGTCTCTTTTTTTTTTTTTTCGTGTCCAAACGTAAACATAATTTGAAAAACAAAAAAAAAAAAAAAGAGGAAAAAGTTTTGTGAAATTAAGTCACTAAGGAAAAAACTCATCAAGTTTAACAATTATTTATGTGTTATGTGTGGAAGGAGAAGGGGGGGCGGGCAAAGAAAAGAAGAAAAAGAAGGAAGTGGAGAAGGATATTAAAAAAAAAAAAAAAAAAAATTTATACCAACGTAATGCGATTGTTTTTCTTCTTCTTATTCTTTTTCTTCTTTTTCTTTTTCTCTAAAACATTATCATGGCGGAAAAACTTTTTCTTTTTTGTAACATTTTGTGTTTAATTTTTAACTCATCAACTTTTTACATCTTTTAAACTTTTCTTTTTTTTACAAAAAAAAAAAAAAAACTAATTAAAAAAACCAATTTTTCACGGTTTCGTCGTTTTTAGCAAAAACACACACACAAATACAAACACACATTTGTTTTTATTTCCGGTTTTGTTTTTTTCCCCTTTTTTATTTTTCTTCATTTTCTCTCATAGTTTTTTTTTTTTTTAATTGGAAATTTCTAGAATAAATTGTTTAAAAAGTGACGTAATAAAATGAAAAAATAAATTTACACACACACGCTTCTAATTATTTTTTAATTATATATGAAAAAAACAAAAACGACGATTGCGACTAAATAATATTTATCTAATTGTAAATAAAAATATACGCATTCAAAGGAAAAATTTTTACACTTAAAAAAAAAAAACATATATTTTAAACCAATATAGAACCACAAAGGAAAAATATAGCGGTAAAGGAAAAAAAAAAAAGTTTTTTAGAAAAGAGAAGGTCATTAAGCTTGAAGTATGGTCAACATATTGTAAAACTCACGTTCCGAGGAACGCAAATCGGCTTGAAAGGTGACCGTAAAGTTCTCAGATAACAAAAAAAAAAACTTTTTCCTTTTTCTCTTTTCCTTTTTTTTTTTTTTAAATACCTTTTTCCTTTTACTCCTTTTTACTTTTCCACCACCATCACCATCACCAAAGTCATTTGTTTGTTTATAACCCGGAATTTTATTTTTAAAAATCCGTTACGGAAAAACCGGAAGTCGGGAATAAACATTTAAATATCATTTTGAAAAAAAAAAATTTTTTTTTTTTTTATTCCGAACAAATCTCGAGGAAAATAACAAACGCAAGGATTTTTTTTTTTTAAAGTTGGCAACCCATTTGAACAATTACGCCCCTCGCGTCTAATTTTTTAACTAATTACGGATTACGTAAAAATAAAAACGAATTTTTTTTTTATTTTCTGGGAAAAAAAAAAAATTCCCGGGGGGCGATAAAATTTTTTTTTAAAATTTACGAAATCGATTTGAAGGGGAAAGGGTAGAGGAAGGGGGAAGGAAAGGGGAAGGAAAAAGGGTGTCGATTTTTTTTTTTTTTCTACTCTCAATTTTATAAATTGAAATAAGGAAAATGGGTAAAATATGGTGCGGATTAGATCTGTAGTCAAATTTATACGTGAGATGGAATGGAAAAAGTTTTTTTTTCTTCCCCCCCTCCCGTGGAATGATGACGTAAGTAGACAAAAAAAAAATGGTGGTGGTGGCCACCTACGAATGGGAATTAAGAGTTTTTTTTTTTTTTTTTAAAAAAGAGCAAATAAAATTTTTTTTTTTTGCTGAAATTTAACTTTTTTTTTTAAAAGCAAACACAATCAAATAAAAATTATTTTTTGCTACAATTAGCATAATTAAATTTTATTTTCAAAACCATCGTTAATTTAATTTTTTTTTTTTTTATTTAAATTTAAATTTTAATATAAAATTTTTGTTTGATCAATTTTGAATCAAACGAAAACGAACGAACGAACGAATGTATACATTTAAAAAAAAGAAATTTCTAGAAAATTATTCATTCAAAAAGAATTTTTTGACAAATGCTAAGACGTTTCTTTAATTATTTATTTACCGTAATTTTTTTCTTACTTACTTACTCCCTCTCCCCAATCTCCCTTTCCCTCCCTTTTAACTTCTTTTAAAATTAAGAAAATGTTTTTTTGAGAAAAATGACTTTCGTTACTCCGACATGCCCTTATTCTAAAGACACGACGTTAATCTCAACGGAATAAATAACTTCACGTTAAAATTTTTACTCGTTTTATTCCTTATGAATAAAATAATATTAATAATAATAATAATAATAATTTGTTTTTTTTTCTTTCCTTTTAGAATAATTTAAAAATATTTTCTTCTTCTTCTTATTTTTTTTTGTTTTTAGTTTAAATTTAATTTTAATGAAAGCGAGTTTTTAAAAAAAAAAAAAAAGAAATTTTTTTTTTAATTGAAAAACTTTGAAAAGTTTTTTTTATTTACGAATACGTAAATTGTGTTCGAATTGTTTTTCATAATTAAATAGTTTTTTTCCTTTTTTTTTTCCTTTTTCGAAAAGTCTGTAAAATCAATCAATGAAATAATCGTAGATAGTTTAAAATATATTAAAACTAATGTTAATAATAATAATAATTTCTCATGCGGATTTAAAAAGTATGAAAAGGTAAAGTCTGCCATGATGAGAAAAGGATAAGTATTTCCGGTTGTCCATTATTGGCAGATTAGAGAGACCGCAAAAAAAATTTGAAAAAAATTCCACTGGAATGTCTCTCACGAATAAGGAATGGATTGACTAATCAAGAAATGGTACAACCACATTCCAAGCTTGGTTACGATAGTGGGTTTATGTGCGGTTTTGTATGATCGATAAATCGGCAATGACAGAACTGTGCCAGTCGACGAACCGGATATCATCCTGAAAAATGGTGTAAGCTAATTGAAGTCTCTATACCGGTGGAGAAAAACATCAGACAGCGAAAGAAGCAGATAAAAGGATGGAAGAGATAGAAATAGTCAGGATGTGGGAAAAGTAAAGACAGAAACGATTCCGATCATCGTGGGAGCAGCATTGGGAGCCATACCACATTCAATAAAAGGAAATCTGACGTAGAATCTCAAGAATTTGAAAAGATAAACCGTACAGGAAATCGCGGTAGAAAGATCTAAAATAAATGTCGAAAAATCTGGTTCAAAAGATAATAATAATAATGATAAAATTAATGTCAATCGAGGAAACATTAACAAACAATCGTAACTTAAAAATTCATCAAAAGACTAACGGAATCGAACAGGTGTTAATAATAATGTAAATTTTGAAAACCGGAAATGATTCCGATCATAACGGAAGAGCCACACGATTTCAAGACATACCGCAATCAGTCAAGGACGATACAAAAAAGATTTTAAGGAATTTAAATAAGGAAGAAACCGTTGAGGAAATTCCTTTATGGGGTACGACTAACATTTTTTTGAGAATGATTTTATAAATAGTGCCATCGTCGGTTATCCCTAGGGAATCCTATAGAAACCTGGAAGAAAATCTCTAAAACGCATTAAACCTATAATAATAATAATAATAATAATAATAATAATAATAATAACTAAAAATTGAAAAAAAAAAATTTTCTTTTGGTGCTCGAAATATATCCGTAAACGAAAATCGTGTAAATTTTTTATGTTTTTTAAATTAGCCATTAAAATCATTTTTACCAACTTAAAAAAAAAAAATGATAAACAAAATAAAACAAAATGAATTCGTTGCTCTTATTTTCTCCAGTTTTTGTTTTTTTACCTCATTTTTTTCTTTTTTCTCCAGGGAAGGAAAAGAAAGAAAAAAGAAAAAAACATTACAAAAATATAACTCTGGTTTTTGTCGTAACAGTTTTAAATGAATTTTTAACAGATTATTAAAGTAGAAGAGAAAAAAAAGAATGGAAGGGGGGGGGGGGAAAAGAAGAAGAAACGAAAGTGGTTTTATAAAAAAACAAACATTATATTTCGAACGTTATTGTCTTCTTCCACGACAACTTTTTTATATGAAAAAAAAAATCGATGTGAAAAAACCAAACGATCTCACAATTTTTTTTTTATCCAATTAAAAATTTCCATACGGTTTTTTTTTTAGTTTAAAATTATCACTTTAGTGTAGTTTTAGTACATAAAAACTAAAACTAAAATGAATAATTGATAAAATTTTTGGAAAAAATAACGGGAAAATCTATCAATAAAAAAAATCAATAACGATTAAAAATTAAATATGGCGTCTTCGAATCTCACGGTTCGAATCCCGTAACCCCCGCCTCTTAAAACATTCTTTATACCTAACTTCCGAGTAGTCGGATTACAGGTGTACATCACCACCACTTCCGGTTATAATAATAATAATAATAGTAAAACTTTTCCACTTCTCAACAATTTCTATTTTTTTTTCCTTCTGTAACGTGACTCTAGAGAATAACTTAGTGTTGCTTTTTTTTTCAATTTATTTATTTTTTTTATTTTTATTTTTCATCTTGATTTTTTTTCTTGCTTCTTCTTCTTTTTTTCTTTTTCTTTTTTTTTTTCTTTTTATAATATCGAGGCGTGCATTTAGCGAAACGTAAAAACTTATTTCCGTAAAATAAATTAAATTAAAGAATGATATAACTCTGATTTTCATCCAAATTGAAATCATTCTTTCTTTCATGCGACCCCCTTCCTCCCCTCCCCTCCCTCTCTCTCTCCCCCCCTTCATTCGTCCCTAAAATAGAATATAGATAACTTATCGAAGATCAAAAAAGAAAAAGAAGAAGAAAAGTTTTAATAGATGTGAAAAATCATTGAAAGAATTTCGATGTAAGAAGAAGTGGGAGAAGATTCATCGTATAAATCAATTTAACTGGAACCACCTGCCACTTTCAGAATTTTCTTCTCTCTCAAAAAAAAAAAAAAAGACAAAAAACGCATTGTAATTTATAAAAAAAAATTATTTTTTATTTTAAAAAGTCAAAATTTTTCGTTTATCATTTAAAAAAAGACAATCGAAAAATTTTGGAAATTCTGGAGAAAAAAATGGAAAAAAACTGGATTCGCGGATTTCATTTTATAAATTTTTTATTTGCGTATACACGGCCGACCATTTTTTTTTTTTTTTAACTCGTTCGTTCGTTCGTTACTCAGAGGTCTTTTAATCCTTAAACGAGAATGAAATGAATTAATTTTGACGTGGTTTTAGATAAAACGTAATAGCATAATAAATTTAATAACCTTACATCTCTCATTACCAACAAACAACAACTATTATTATTTGTTAATTTATTTTATATCATTTCCTTTAGTTAAACAAAAAAATATAAGTTAACGTGTCAGGAGATAAAAAAAAAAACTTAATTAAACAATTTTTAAGAAGGATACGTTGTTAGAAACTCTACCGGAAATGGTTTCGAATTCGTTTTTTTTAACAATATACCGGTCATTAACCTCTAAACCGATATCGATAAACGATAGGTCAGGTATTAATAATATATATAAACACATTAGACGACTGGAATAAAAATTGAATGAATGAATGGATCGATCGATTAGTACAAACGAGACGAGACGAAAAAAAAAATTTTTTTTTTTTTTTTAAATTACACTTAATGGAATGAAAAAAAAAATGGAAAAAAGGAAAAAAAAGTTGTTATATCAGATGAAGTAAGTAACGGTTTTCCGTTTTAAACGTACAAACAAGAAAAAGTTTAACTTTTATCTAAAAAAAATAGATAAAGAAGAAGAAAAAGAAGGAGAAGAAGATGAAGGAGGAGAAGGAGGAGGAGGAAAAGATAAAGTCTAAATAAATTTTTTTTTTACTTTCGTTTGTTCAAAATTTACAAAAAAAAAAAAAGAAAAGGTATGAAATCTGGACATCATTCCATAATTATCGTATTTCTCCAGTTATTTACACTTTCTTATCTCTTATCATAACAATTTAAAATCACACGCACGCACGCACTCACGCACTTTTTTTTAATTAAACGATACAAAAATTAAAAAGGAAAAAACAAAAATGGCTACCGTATTTGAACGCATATTATAACGTACACGTCGTCTCTGTTAAATAGGATTTATTTAAAATTTATAGAAAATTCTAGAAAGCCTTCTTAAATAGAACCTTAAAAAAAAAACCTATAAATACAATTTAATGCCACACTTGTGTTTTCTTATAAAAATTAAAGCTGGTAGATTTCTGAGAGGGGGGGGTTTCAACTAGTAGATTATTATTTTTCTTTTTTTCTCTCTCTATCTAACTCTCCTACCACTTTTTTTTTTGTTCTCTACTTTTCGCATTATTGTCATTTTACTTGTCCGAAATAAAAATAAAAAAAGAGAAAGAGAGAGAGAGTGAGAGAGGGGGAGGGGGAAAACGTATTTTTAATAGCCATTTTATTTCACAACCTTTTCCTTTTAAAATTTTCTTCTTCTTTTTTCTTTTCATTATTCCATGTCAAAATTTATATTCTCTCATTGTTATCATTATCATTTCTAACTAATTCAAATATAAATTTTCTAAAATGGGGAAGAAGGAGGGAAGAGGGGGAAGGATACGGGCTGGTGAGAAAATCATCGCAAAAGGGAGAGAAAAAAAAGAAAATGTTGGCACCAGTGTGTGTGTGTGTGGGTGGGTGAAATTTGACTGACATTTCCAAAAAAAAAAAAAAAATCTTTTTCCGTGTATTTAAAATAATAATTTTTAAAAAATTTAACCGCCATTTTGGAAAATTTGTTTTATGAATATTACATTTTTCGCATGCGTTTTTCAAATGGGCCAAATGATAAAAAGAACGAGGGGGGAGAGAGGGAGGGAGGTGTAAGAAGAAACAGAAAAAGTAAAAAATTTTCTCTACGCGTGTGTTTCCCCACGTCCTTCTCTCTCTGGCAAACTCGACCTTTGATCTATTCAAAAGATTTTGTTAATATTTTACACGTCAAATAAATCCTACTCATTATTATTATTATTATTATTATTATTATAAATTCGTTCTGGTTTTTTTTTTTTGAGAGAGAGAGTTTCGCGCCATTTTTTTTCTTTAATTCGAGTTTTAATTTTATATTTAAAATTTTATTTCAACCGCCCACACGTTTTTGGAAAAAAAAGAAAAAAGCGTCGAGAGCGAGAGGAGAGGAGGGTAGGAGAAAGGAAGGTAGGTAGGAAGGGAGTGATAATAAAAATTGGCAGAACGAAAAGTTTTTTAACAGATTTTCTATTCCATTATTCATGAGAGTCATATAACTTTTGACTACTATGCTGGAGAATTTTCGGAGGCTGAGAAATCTCTGACCGCAGAAAACATGTATAAAAAAAAAAAAAACTTTTGTTTCGAAACCATTTTCTTCTTTTTTAACGAGTTAAATTCAAACGTGATGGTTACAGAGAAAACTGTTGAGGAAGAAAAAACGTCGGAATGGAAGAATGGAGGAGAAGAAGAAGGGTGGGGGGAAAGAGGAGGGGGTATTAAAAAAAAGAAAATCTTTAACGCCCTTATCGAAATTGAAAATCTTTTTCCGGGTTTTTCTCGACTTCCTATTATGCTCTCTCCGCTCTAATTTATAGCAAATAATCTTTTTTTTTTTTTTTAAACTACCATTTAGTTAGTTTATCTAGTGATAATAATAATAATAATAATAATAATAATGATTCCGATACATGTTTTTTAAATTACATATTAATTATATCTCTTTTTCTATTTTATCTCGAATTCGATTTTTACCTTTTTAAAAAAAAAAAAAAATTTTTTAATAAACCACCGCAATATAAGTCGATCCAATTATATTACGTAATGTTTTATTAATAATAATAATAATAATAATGAAAAAACTTGTAGATTTTTTAAACTCTCTCTCACACTCTCTCTCTCTCTCTCTCGGATACGACATCATTAAAAAAATTTTTTTTTATTTGATTTAAGTAATAATAATAATATTAACAAGACGAAAGAGAGGTTGGTAGATTAATGGCATAAATTAAAATAAATTTATTTAATAATTAAGCAATAAATAATAATAATAATAATAATAATAATAATAATAATAATAATGATAAAGAGAAAGGATTAAAAATTTAAATTTAGAAATCAATTAACCTATGGCTCTATTAAACCGTAGCAAAAATCAATAGAGTTGTAATTTATTTATGCGTCAAACTGTCAACGCCTTCGAATTGCAAACACTCGCAACGTTTTTTTTTTTTCCTCTCTTTCATGTTTACATAAATAAAAAATCAAAAAAAAAAAAAATTTTGATAAACATCTCACACACACGCGCACGCACGCACACGCACACTCACAAACACACGCATACACGCACGCACACGCATACACGCACAAACACAAAAGTTATCACACATGCATAAAAAAACAAAACAAAAATAAAAAATCAAACCGTTGAATTTTAAATTTAAAAAAAAAAAAAAAAAACTACACCAAAAGGTTCCTTTTTTTCCTTTTTTTTATAATAAAATTTTCCTTTTTTTATTTTTATTTTCCTTTGGCTAAATTCAAAAATGGAAAATTATTAATGTGCGCGCGTGTGTGTGTGTGTGTGTTTGTTTTATTTATCGTAAGACCTTTCGAACGAGTTTCCCTACCTTAAACCTTTATCATATTTTTTATAATTTTTTTTTATTTTTGGGGGGAGGGAAAAGAGGAGGAAGGAGGAAATTTGAAAAAAAATAAAATTGATCGGATGACATTTAAATAATAATAATGATAATAATGATTTTTTTTTTTTTAAATTTCATCATCGCTTCATTTTTCTTTTCCGTTACAAAAAAAAAAAGATTTAAATTTTTTTTTTTTTTCCTAACCTTAATTCATTTCTTCTTCTCCCCCTTTTTTTTGCATTCCATTTGCGCCCCTCCACCCCTCCCCACTTCCTCCTCATCTTCTCCTTCCTTTTCCTCCTCGCGCTTTCGCCTTTTTTCCTCCTCCATTTTTTTTCATTTTCATTTTTCTTTTCTCTGCCTATTGTCCTCCCCCCTTCCGCCCCTACCACTCTCCCGCCCGCCCCCCGCCTCGACCCTTTATTCTGCTGCTCCCCAAACATTAAAAAAAAAAAAAAGGGTCTTATAACTGATGTTGATTTATTTATTTTTGAACAAAGAATTTTCATGAGGGAAAAAAAAAAAATTTAAATTTTTTTGAAAAATAAGATTTTTTCATTATTATTATTATTATTATTATTATTATTATTATTATTATTATTATTTAGGTTTTGAATTAGAGACCTTACGAGATGGATGGATGGAAGGATGAATGGATGATGATGATGATGAAAATGTCAGTTAAATGAAGTAGAAAGATATAACTTTGTACCTGGGAAAAGGTTGAAAAATGATTGTTGGATTTAAACCCCTGACACGTTTTTTTTTTTTTTTTTTTTTTTTTTTTCATAACGTGTAATTAGAAAAATTATATTAAAAAAAAAAAAAATTAAATCGTTTTGGAATATTTTTAAATTAATAAAAAAAGGGAGGAAAAAAGAGAGAGAGAGAGAAATGGGAAAAAAATTACTTAGAACAATAACATTTTTTTTTTTATGTTTTAAAAAATTATTTTAAAAAATTCGATGGGGAAAAAGAAGTCAAAGAGATTTTTTTTTTTTATTTTATAAAAAAGGTCAAAGGTCAATTTTTTTAAAATTTCATTCAGGTACGATTTTTATCTCCTTCCCCTCCTCCTTCTTTTTCTTTTTTTTCTTTTTCAATTTTATATTTAATTTCAATTTTTAATTTTATTATTATTTCAAATTACACCAGTCATGAAACAACAATTTTCTTTTTTCTTCTGCTTTCTTTTCTTCATTTTCTTTTTCTTCTGCTTCGTGACCTTTTCACATAGAAATATTTTACAAATCACCGAAAAAAAAAAAACAAAAAAAAAATTGAATCAAATCTCATCTCTCCCATTTTTCTTTTTTTTTTTTCTCATTTTGTTGTTATTTATTTCGGTTCTTTTTTTCTAAATCGTACAAACAAAACCCGCCCCCACAGAAAACATTACCAACATACTAAAAATAAAAAAATATTAATAATAATAATAATGGAATAAATACCTGAATTTTTTCATTTCATTTTGTAATAATAATCCTTAATAATTAATTTAAACAAAAAAATTTTTTTCCTTTTAAAATCACACTTCGAACACGCTTAAGTTCAAACCGGAAAAACAGACGACAACCGCACTACTATTACAAAAAAAAAAACAAACAAACAACAACGATAACAAAAAAAAAGCACAAAATTCGTCTAAAAAAAATAAAGAAAAAACGTTTTTCCTTTTTCAAATTTTTCTTACGTTAATGATATCCATAATAATAATAAATCACAAATCGAAAAAAAAAAGAAAAATCACATTCGATATACACACGGTGCGATGATAATAATAATAGTTTTAAATAATAAACGAGAAAAAAATAATAATAATAATAATTATTTAGGAGGGGAATCCCCTAAAATCATTATTATTATTATTATTATTATTATTATTATTATTATTATTATTATTATTATTTATTTATTTACGTTTCCGTTTGATGAGTATATATTCATTAATAAATTATTATAATCGTACGTCACATTCACTCCGAAAAACACAAACGAACGAACGAAAAAAAAAAATGGAGAGCCCACAACAACAACAACAACCAAAAAATTATATATAATAATAATAATAATAAAAATTGATAACAACAGTGAAAAAAAAAAAAAATGTAATGAGAAAAAGAGGTCAGACTTTGAAAAAGGCGAAGCAAAACTGCGGGTTTGACGCAGAAGTTGTGCCGCCGGCGCCGAGAAACGCGCGCATTTCTTACCAAAGGGCGTATGACAATACGGTAGACTGCTTTAAGTTTGTGTTTTTATTTTAGTTTAATTTTTTTTTTTTTTTTTTATTTTAAATGGGATGAAAGGAAAAAAGAAAGAGAGAGAGAGAGAGAGGAAAAAGGTTTTAAAATATGCATGTAAAGTAGCTGTAAGATTTTCTCGCCGAAAAAATAAGAAGAAAAAGAAAAGAAAAAAAATTTTTCCCCCTTTTTTTTCCCATTGATGTTTTAGGTAAAAAAAAAAAAAAGGAATAACTATTCCCATCCCCCTCCCCTCTCCTCCTCTTCCCCCGAATAAAAAAAAATAAAAACTTCGATTCTTATTCTATCCTGTTTACGTAACTTCCTCTCTCTCTCTCTCTCTTACATTCTCACTTTCGATTTTCTAAAAAAAAAAAAAATTTTTTTTGTTATTGTTGTACCTCCTAAATATTGTACAATTGTTATTTATACTACGATTACTCCGGGGTCAATTTATCATTTTTTTTTTAATTCTAAAAAGGTTTTTTTAAAAAAAGTTAACTTTTGTCCCCCTTTTTTTTAAATAAATAAATAAAATAATTTTTTATTGTTTCCGTTGTTTTTGTTTGTTGTTGTTGTTGTTTGTTGTTTCACGCATTGTCACCTAAAAAAAAAAAAAAAAAAAAAAAAAAAATTTTTTTTAACGCTTTATCATCTTTTTATTATTCTAAAAAAAAAAAAAAAAATCTTTCTATACAAACATCATGGACAAATTTTTTTTTTTTTAAACAAAATAAAAGAAAGAAAATTTTTTTAAATTTATTTTTTATAATGCAAAGGATTATTATAATCTTGCAAAATTAAACAAAAAAAAACAACAACAACAAAAAAGTGGATTTAAAAAAAAAAACATTTTTGCTTGTTTCGAGACGAAAAAAAAAATTTTTTTACTCCCGGATGAGGTTTTAAGCTCATCAGAGAGAGAGAGAAAAAAAAATTCCCTTAGTCAGATTTTATAGGAATCCCCACCCCAACCCCCTTCATCCCCACCCCTTCGTATTTAATTATTATTTTTTTGAGGGCTACGCTACTGAAAAAAACCGTTAAAAATATTTTTAAGTTAAGAAAAAAAATTCACAAGCATTAACTTGTACACTTGTCGTTATGGTCGAAAAATTTTCCGATGAAAAATCATAGGAAACCTTATTTAGAGATTTTCTTTCTTTTTTTTTTTTTTTTTGGAAAACGTGGAAAGGTTTCCAAAATATTCCAGACTTATTATTATTATCTGGAAATGATTTTGTGTGTTCAAAAGGCGAATGAATGGATGAATGATTTATTGCCGTGAGAAAGAAAATTTCGGGTTTCTTACCATCGAATTATTGATTGTTTTGACCACCATTTTGTCTTTATTATTATTATTATCATTATTCTCCAATTGATGTGTGTTTTCTTATTCAAATATCCTTTTAAGGGATAAAGAAAATTTTCCGTTTTTTTTTTCATTTGTTTTTACGTCATTATTTCGTCATCGTCATTTTTTTTTTTTATTAAAGTAAAAACAAATCAAAATTATTATTATTATTATTATAAATTACACCTCGAATTAATTAAATCTTTAGTTATGAAAATAAATATAAAAATTTTCGAAATTCTCTTTCCTTTTTTCCTTTTTCTTTCCTTTTTTTCCATTTTTTCCATTTTTTGTTTTTGCATAAATTATTATTATTATATTTTTTTTTTTTCCTTCGAGGTATGTTTTGACTTTTTAATAATTTGATTGTTTTCACCGACAAACAAACAAACTTTCTATAAAAAATTTTGTTTAAAATTATTATTATTATCATTATCATAATTATTTTTTTTTTAAATTACTTTTTTTTGAAAGAAAAAAAAATGAAATAAAAAAAAAATAAAATAAATGGATGGGAAAAAAATTTTTTTTTTTTTTTTTTCGGTTGAAAAAAAAAAAAGAAAAAAATCGGCATAAATTATTCCGGGGTTTAAGTAATGATAATAATAATAATAATAATAATAATGATGATGATAATAATAATAATAATAATAATAATACATCGAATTTCTTTTTTTTATATATTCGAGTAAATACTTTTTATGCATTACGAACCATAAAAATTAAATTAATATATATTATATTAAAAAAAAAAAAACGCATATAGCACACACACACACACACACATACACAGAAAATAAAAATTAAATCCTTTTGTTTGTATAATTTTTAAACGAATGTAAATGGAATTAAATATGATTATTTATTCGTTGTAATTTTTCATTTTTTTTCCTTTTTTTCCCCAAAATTAATGATAAACGATACAAACGAAATTTAATTTAAAATAATAATAATAATAATAAAAGAAAACCTTTTGTAAATATTTGTTGTTCTCTTAGAATTCTAAAATAATAATAATAATAATAATAATAATAATAATAATAATAATAATTAAAAATTCTTATTTAAATAATAATAAATAAAAAAAAATTATTTATACATAAACGAAATGATTTTTTTATTTTTTCCAAATCGATTTCATTAACCTAAATAAACGAATAATAATAATAATAATAATAATAATAAATAAATAAATAAAAAGCAGAAGAAGAAAAAGAATTAATTTTTGTTTAAAATAAATAAAAAAAAACGAGAAAAAAAGAAAAAA
>NW_002987080.1:249688-250467 GCF_000006295.1 Pediculus humanus corporis | reverse complement strand
AAAAAATTAAGAAAAAGCGAGAAAAAAAAGTGAAAAGAAAGAAAGACAAAGAGGGAGAGAGAGAGGAAGGGAGTGGGAAAGAGAGAGAAAAAGGTAAAAAAGGGCAAAACAAAATAACAAAATGAAAAAGGTCATGTTGTGAAAATTTTCCCGTCGATACAAATTAACAAGAAAAAAAAAAAACTGTAAAGAAAAAAAAAAGAAAGGAAAGGAAAGAAATTTTAAATTAAAAAAAAAAAAAAATAATGATGATGATAATGATAATAATAATAATAAGTCTTCTGCTTTTATTTAAAAAAACTAATTCACATTCGATGAATGTATTAAACATTACAAACGAACAAACAAAAAAATCGATAAGTAATTAATAATTATTGTATTTAAAACAAAAACAGGAATAATAATAATAATAATATTTTATTCTTCTATGGAACTGGAATGAAAAAAAGAAAAAACTGGAATGAAAAAAAAAAAAAATTATGGAGAAAAAAAAATGAAATGATGAAAACATGGTTGGTGGCACGAAAGGAGAAAATATTTTTGCGATTCGATTGTTTTCCTTAAAAACAATTGAAACGAAATCGAATCGAAAAAAAAAAATAATAATAATAATTCTAATAAAAACGATGACGATGATGATGATGATAATAATGATAACGATTAGCCGTTTTTTTATTTAAGTTTAGATTTATTTACGTTTAGATTTTTTTTTGTTTTTAAATTCTTAAATTAAATTTATCGTTCAAACCTTATAAAAAAAAAGGTTCGAACCTTCGTAA
>NW_002987080.1:247405-249262 GCF_000006295.1 Pediculus humanus corporis | reverse complement strand
AAGAAGAAGAAGAAGCAGAAGAAAAAAAAAAGTTTAATTAATAAATAAATAAATTATTGTTGTTGTTGTTGACGTCACGCACGTGATTTACACGGAATCGGTAACGTATTTAACAAATGAGAAAATTTTTTTTTTTATAGTTTTTCATCGTAATCAATGTGATATATTATTATTATTATCGCGGTCGTGATCGTAATCATCACGCATTTTCCGTTTGAAAAAAAAAAAAAAATTCAAATAAGAAGAAATTTATACGTATAAATTTAAAAGGCGCAGATGGGTTGAAACGAACTAAAGAATCTAATAAGAAATAAATAAAAAAAATGTCACCGCCGTAATTTGATATATGGATATGAGGAAATGTAAAATAAAATTTTGAATTATATAATTTTTAACAAAGTAAATATATACACGCACATACGCACGAACGCGCACGCACGCACGCACGCACACGCATACACAAAACGTATAAATATATAATCAACGGTTTTTTTTTTTTTATTCCCTTAAGAATAACCGAATGGAAATTCGTCGATATATAATAAAAAAAAAAAATGTACGCGAGGTTAATACAGCCACCGCCGCCATTGTCACCGCCATTGTTACCACAGCTGTAAATGCCTCCGCTATTTACGTTACCGTTTCCTGCCACGTTTTTTTTTTTTTACCGCCGTTTCGACGACGATCTTACTCGCGTTTATTTTGTTTTTGTAATATCACCACCACCACCGCCATTACCATCACCTTATATTCACCATCGGTTTAAAAAAAAAAAAAGAATTAATAATAAAAACATTTTTTTTAAAAAGTCAAAAAGTCTCATTGAAGAAGGTGGAATTAGACAATTAAACAGTTGCGAGGTTTTGTTAACTTAGTTTTTACCCCCGTACTAACCAAAGTTGTTGATTAACTTTGTTTCCGGATTCTCAAAGGGTTTGAAACAAATAAAACAAGTTTTTAGCAATAAATGCTCCCCGGAACTTGGTCATAACAACCGCAAAAACACTTTTAAATACTTATTATTATTATTATTATAACATAAAATTTTTCTTAAAGGAATATTATTATTATTAAAGGGTCGAATGAAAATCAACCCGCAATTATCTCGTCATTTCTAATTGCACGTCACATATATTGTTTCTGTCTCGCTAAAAAAAAAATGGCGGCGGGTTTAAGATGAAAACAAAAAGAGAGAGAGAGGGAGGGAAGAAGGGGGGAAGGGGGTAATAAAAATTAAATTTTAAAATAAATGCAAGTAAGTAATTACCGGAAATAGTGTATTTGTTTCATTATCGTTAAAAAAAATTTTCTTTTTTTTTTTTGAGGTTAAACGTGAGTTTTTTTATTTTAACGGAATAAAAAAATATGAAGAAAATGTTTTGAGATTCTAAAAATATTTTATTATGAATATTCTTCATTTAAAAATTTGACGTGATTGCCAATAAAATTAGATAAAAAAAAAGAAAAAAAGTTCTTTAGTTTGAATTACTACCGTAATAATTTTAGTAATAAAAATTGGTTCTGCATGACAAAACTTAAAAAAAAAATTTTTTTAACCCTTCCAAAACGAGTCTTTACCGCCATCAATATTAAAATCAGAATTTTTTTTTCGAACTGGAAAATTTTTTACCGTCTCCTCCCACCCTCCCGCTTCCTCCCTACCACCCAACACCGCCACCGCCACCGCCCACGATTTTTTATTCTAATGTTTTTCATTTAAAATTATTATTATTATTATTTACAATGGAAATTTTTTTTTCCGTTTAAAATTTTATATTGTGTGCAATTTAAAAAACATTTTTTCGAAGATTTTTTGGTTGTTTTGGTTGTTCCTGTTGCGATTGTTGTTGTTGTTTG
>NW_002987080.1:244806-246914 GCF_000006295.1 Pediculus humanus corporis | reverse complement strand
TCGCGGGCAAACAAATTGTTTAAGAAAAAACTTTTTTTTTTTCGCAACACGAATTTAAAATTTTCTTTTTTTTTTTTTAAACGTAATAAACAAATCGTTGTTTTTTTTTTTCATAAACAAATTGGTTATAGTTTAAATAAATTTTCAAAAAAAAAAAAAAATTTAATAATAAAGTTTTGTCGTTTCGATTTTTTAAATTATACACATTTAAAAAGTTTTAAATAATAAAATTTCAAAAAAAAAAAAGGAAAGAAAATTTTGATTTTCAAGGTCAAATTAATTTTCAATCACGATAATACAAAACGACGACGACGACGGTGACGTCATTAAAAACCGTTTTGACCTTTTTTTTTTTTGTTTTGTTTTTGACCTTTCGATTCGTTTTATTTAATTAATATCACGTGGGGAAAAAAAAAAAAACAAAAAAAAACAAAAGAAAATCTTACCCTTTTAATTTTGACCGGAAAATAAACCTGGAGGCATTTTTAACGCGAACAGGTTAAAAAAAAAATCACGGGAAGAAGGGGGGCACTACAGACTATATATTTATAATTAAAAAAAAAAATTGTTTATAACAAATATGGCGACGGTTAGAAAAAACAACAAAAAAATTAAAAAATTTGAAATAAAAAAAAAATCGGTTTAAAAAAAATTTTTTTTTTTTTCATTTTATTTTTTTTTTTTGGTAAATAAATATTTATTATCATTATCAATAATATTATCATTATCATTATTATTATTATTATTATCTGAGAGTATTAAGAATATAACTAATAGTTTTAAAGGTTGACCGTAATTAAATTAGTATATATATATATGTAAAATGCAACATCAAAGTAACAACAATATATACAACATGTGTGATTATGTTATCGGTGTGGGAGTGTGCGTGTGTGCGTGCGTGTGCGTGGATAACTAATGATAAACGTAAAACGAAATCCGAAAAACCTAATTAATGTATTATTATTATTTTAAAATCGTTTATAGATTGTTTTTTTTTTTTGTTTTTCTTCGATTTTTTATATAAATATATACAAAACAAAAAAAAAAAAAAACACAAAAAGAAGTAGAAGTAGAAGAGAAGGAAAAACAAACTTGATATCAAGGGGTTAAATAATTAACAACACTTCAACGTCTGTAGGGGTGGTAACTCAGGGTTGGTGATGTTGCACTATAGGGTTGACCAGTTCGCTGTGGTCCAGGTGCTTCGTGAGAATAGAGTTGATAAAATCCATCAAAATCCGGGCCTGCAAAACAAATTTTTTATACTCATGGAGAATTTTCTAATCGGGAAATCCAAACATTTTTAGTTTTTTTTTTGTACTCGGTTATATCGTCCGTTTAAAAAAAAAAATTATTTTTTTTTTTTTACCCTCCCTCACCACCACCACAACGATCGCTACTACCTCCCTACCCCCGCAACCTAAAGAAAAATAAATAAATAAATAAAATAAAATAAAATAAAATAAAAAAAATCCAATATATATATTTTAACCGAGAGAACAAAGGAAAAAAATTTTTTTTTTTTTGCCAAAAAGAAAAAAAAAAAAAAAAGAAAATCCTCAGGGTGTCCCCCATAAAATCAATCTTGATGGGGGAACGTGACTCCCCAAAGATGCTCTTACCGATGTGGCTGATGTTATGGAAAGTTTTTTTTTTTTTTTTTTTATTTTATTTTATTTTTTTTTCTCTTCCCCCCCCCCCCTCTCTCTCTCTCTCTATTTACTCTCTTGACATGCGTTCCAAAAATATTTCAAATCCTCAAAATTCGAATTCTTTTTTTTTTTTCCCCCCGTTCATTCGTTTGTTCGTTCGTTCGTTTGTTTGTTTTTAAATTGAATTTTTACATAAAAATTAAATTTCTGTGTATTTTTTTTTTATATGATAACATCGATTAAATTTTAATTATTCTTATCACACTTTGTCAACAAACAAACAAAAATGACAAACATTCAATTGTTTTTTTTTTTTTTTTAATATCCCTCAACCGTTCGATAATAATAATAATAATAATAATAATAATAATAATAATAATAATAATAATAGTAATAATAATATTAATAATAATAATAATAATAATGATAATGATAATAATAATGATAATAAAT
>NW_002987080.1:230566-244569 GCF_000006295.1 Pediculus humanus corporis | reverse complement strand
TTATTTAATTAAAAAAAAAAAAAAAATTTTTTTTTGATTTGAACAATATTTTTCTCATTGTTATTATTTTATGCGTTCCCCTTACCCGCCCCCTGTAAATATTTAATGAATAATTTTTTATGTATTTATTAATTTCATCTTAATAAAATTTTATTAACGATAATAATAATAATTGTCGTATTTATGAGTGACCATAATAATAATAAATATGATTCCTTAAAAAAAATGAAAATGAAAAAACATGATAAAAATTTTTACGTGAGATAAGAATAATAATAATAAACTCTAACGCACACCACCATCACATCACATGCACCAACACCACCACCACCACCACTACCACCATCACCATCACCATCATCACAACAATACGTTATTTAGTAAATAAAAAACGTAATTCGTTAATTGTACAACGTTTTGTTATTTATTAACGATCGTATTTAAAAAAATGTTTTTTAAAAGAAATTCATGCGGTATTTTTAATAATAATAATGATAATAATAATTATTATTATTATTATTAGAAGCAGAAGAAAAAGAAGAGGAAAAAGAAGTTAGAGTTTTATGTGTGTGGGATTTTTAATTTCATTAGACAATTAACTTTTCAGATAATTTTATTTAATAATTTGTGTATGCCTCATATTACCATAAATTATAAATACAGTCATTCTGTCATTTACATAAATTAAATTTTCATTCACACGGTTGGAAGAAAATAAATTTTTCTACGTATAAGAAGAAGAAGAAGAAGAAGTAAAACTTAAAAAATCACATACACACACACACGCACACCCACGCACACCCACGCACGCACGCAACGTCACGTTTTTTTTTTTTTTTACCAAAAGAAATTATTATTATAAGTTTCGAAATGAAAAATTTTTTTTAAAGGTAGAAAATAAGGGAAAACTATGAGAGAGAGAGAAAATAAAAAAAGGTAACAGAAAATTTTAAAATTTTCCCTTATTTTTCTTTAAAAAAAAAAAAAACAAAATGGAAGATGGAAAGGTTTTGAACCACTTTAAACGAATAAAACTCATAAAAGTTTATGTACCGAAAAAAAAATATATAAAATTTTACTTTTTTTTTTTTTCTTTTCTGTCTTGTCGCGCTTTCATAGTATAAAAAAAAAAGAAAAAGAAAACGTCTTATTACTCTATGACGTTGAAATTATCGTTTATTTTCATCTTTTTTTCTCAACTCTTAAATTTTCATTCGTAAATCAAAATAAATTAGAAAAAATAAAAGTAAAATAATAAAAAATTGTTTTTATCCCTCCCTTCCCCTCTTACCTCCCCTTACCCCTTCCTCTCCCCCTTCTCCAACATATCCACTTTCTCCCCCCGAAAATTTTTATTGTTAAAAAATAAAGCCTTATAAGAGATTGTTGATTTACTAAAAAAACACGTTGTAAGATTTCAACAAAACCGGAAATAAACAAACCATCGATTAAAATCATTAGTAATAATAATAATAATAATAATAAAACGGAAGTAAAAGGTAGGAATAAAAGGAAAAAGGGTGCATCAAAAAAGGGTGGGTTTCGATTATTTTTTTTTTTTTAAAAAATTATTTATTTTTATTTTTAAAATTTATGATTCCTTATCGATAATGTTGTTATCTTAATAAAAAAAAATAATAATAATTTTCACACACAGACACACACGTGTTCCAACCAATGTTTTTTTCTTCTTATCACCTTATCATAACCGGGGTTGTCATTAAAAAACCCTTTTTTGTCGTATCCGTGGGAATAAATTTTTTTAAATTTTTTTTTAAATTTTTTTTTTTTTTTTTTACACACAACACTAATTATTCCCTCGATCTAAAAAAAAAATTGTTCGTTGAAAAAAAAAAAAATTATTATTATTATTATCATTACTATTACTATTATTATTAATGATAATTTTGATGCACCCGATTTACTGGTTTTTTTTTCGGTTAATCTTGTTATCACACGTGTGACGCAAACTACTGATAATAGCGTTAGTAAAAATTATTTAAATACTCACTTGCAAAAGAATATCTTGGCGATGAATTGTTTCTTGCACCATCCGACGTTGCCGAATTTGATTTTTCCTTATTACCGTTTTCAAAACCTGAATCGGTTTTTGTTTTCCCTTGATTTGTCGTAAATACAGGTTTACTGCTCAATTCGGCTTCTATATATTCTTTAAAACTAATGGTTGTACGATTTTGTTTAGCTCTTGAATTACGATGTTCTAAAGATCTTGGAGTTTGTGATAGGGCTGCTGCGAGGAAAATAAAATAAAAGGAACGATATAGGAATAATAATAATAATAAAAAACAGGATGAGGATATTGTTTAAGGATATAATAAAATAAAATAAAAATTTTTTTTAATGATCTAAAATGAGAAGAAAAAACAAAAAAAAAAAAAATTAGAGTAAAAATAAAAGTTTTTTTTTTTTTTTTTTTTTTTTTTTTAAACTAAGAGATTTTAATTCAATCTCTCTCTCTCTCTCTCTCTCTCTCTCTTTCTCTCTCTCTTCTTTTACATTTTCCCTGTGAAAAGTTTGAGGTTTTGCCAAAAAACATGTAATGCAGGAACACAAAAATCAATGAGAAAAAAAAAAAAAAATTAATTTAGCAAAAGAATGATTTCCATTGTTTTCTTTCTTTAAAAAAAAAATTCAGGTACCCTCCCTCCTTTCCGAAAATCCACCCGTGAATCGGCTGAACAAATATATATACCGTAATAATTATTATTATTATCATCATCACGACTTTCACCGCCTTGTGACGTCTTTTTTCCAAAAACAACCGCTAAGATAATTTGACTTGGGTTTTTATTATTTTTAAATAATAATTAAATAAATCCCGCCAAAAAAAATTAATTTTAATAATTGCGGAAACCCCTAACGATGATGATAATGATGATGATGATGATGATAATAATAATAATAAACGGATTTAAATGTCCGAATGCAATAAAACATGTTGTATGAACGGTGTTGTTTATATTACTATTGAGGTTTGGTGTTTACAGTAAAATTGAGCATAAACGTGACGTAACAAAACCGGAAGTTACGATAACGATGAGTATGATGACGTTTTTAATAAATTATATAATCGGTTAAATAATTATTTTTATATATAAAAGTTGTAGAATTTTTTTTTTTTTTGATGGGATTCATTAGCAAAAAAATAATTAAACGAAATAAATTTTTTTTTTTTTTAAAGTAATTAAAACTCTAAAAAACTTACTCGGCACGAACGTTATTAACCAAAAAAAAAAAGAAAAAAGAAAAAATTTTCATTTTTTTTCCACAATTACAATTTTTTTTTTGGGGAGAGGGGAGGGGGATTCATTCTCTAGAAAGCGAGAACATGATTCGTCGTCGTTTGTTTAATTACAAAAAATAATATAATTAAATTTTTTATTATTATTATTAATGTACATTTACGACCGCAAAAAAAAAAAAAATTTGATTTTTTATATCGTTTTGTTTGCTAGCATTTGCGAGTATCTGTGAAAACATAGCGGCGGAAAATTTTCCCGGGAAAACGAACAAAAAAAAAGAAAATTTCAAATATGTTTGAAAATTTTTTTCCTTTGTCTGCCACCTACTACTACTACTACTCCTATTTCATTGTTCGAATCATTTTTTTTTTAAACTGAAATACATGTTGTCATTGAAAAGAGGAAGAGGGGGGATGAAAAAGGAAAAATCATCCCCATTTTGACGTGGGAGGTATGTCAAACATAAAGTAAACAACTACAAAAGCTTCACAATAAACAAAAAAAAAATTACAAAAAATAAAAGAAACCATCAAGGGAAATAAAAAAAAAAGAGAAAGAGAGAGGGATGCGGTGTCCAAATGAAATCCCAAAATTCATGCTAAAAGCTATTTCAAAATTTAAAAAGGAAAAAAAAGGAAACAAAACAAAGGAAAAAAATAAAAAATAAAAAGCTAAAAAGATAGAAAGAAAAAGAAAGTTTGAATGATGGGTGAGGGGAAATAAAAAATGATAAAAAGAAAATAAAAAGACGTTAGAGAGAGAAAGAGGAAAAGGAAAAAAGGATAAAAATGAAAGAGATTCAAAGGAAAAAAATTATTAAACAAGGTAAAATAAATTATTTTCGTTAGTAAAAATACGACGACTGGAAAATTAACGTAAAAAAAAAAAAACAAAATGGCTGGAAAATAAAGCGAATAAACGCCTAATTTAACGAATTTAATTTTTTTTTCTTTTTCTTTTTTCCCCCAGTTTATTTTTTTTATAAATCTTTTTTTTCCCTTATCAAATATTAATAATAATAATAATAATAATAATATACAATCAAAAAATATATCGGGTGATTTTTGTTTTTAAAAAAATATAATTACCAACATTGTAAAATTAATGCTTAATTAAACGCGAATTAAACCCCCCACAAAAAAAGTTAATTATATCATTATTATTATTATTATTATTACGTAATATGAATGTTTGTATAAGGATTCGAAAAGAAAGAAAGAAAGAAAGAAACAAACAAACACAAAAAAGTCTTAACGTGGATAAAATATGATGCGGCTTTGAAATGATAAATAAAAGGTCAAACGTTATTTTAAAAAAAAACCGCAGCAGCGGGTTATTTAAGGTTGATGAATGATAGTAAATGGAAAATTAGCCAAAAGAAAATGGTTTTTGTGTTGGTGCTGCTGTTGCTTGTGCTGTTGGTGCTGTCGTAAAAAAAAAATAGAGATGTGTAACTAAAAAACAAGCGCATGATCGTGAGAATAATTTTTTTTTTTTCAAAAGTAATTTTATTTACAAGAAAATATCAAATTTTTTCTCTTACTCTATCACACATTTTTAAGGTCCTTTCATTTATATAATAATAATAATAATAATAATAATAATAATAATGAAAAGAAAAAAGGAAAAAGGAAATTATCAAAGGAGAGTTTAAATCGAGGGTTAATGCGCCGCCATTCGTTTGAAAAGCCTTCGTGTTGGCAAAATTCCCAACGTATGGCGGTTGGCAACGTTAAAAAAATCATTTTGACTTTTCATTTGTGGGAGGTGGAGGGGCGGGGGCGGGGAGAGAGGTGAAGAGCAAAGGGAAGGGATAGGAAAAACTCCTGGAACGAATTTTCAAATGGTGGAAAATTTTTTTTAACTGAGAGAAGAAGAAGTAGTGGTAGTGGTGGTGGTGATAGTAGGGGTAGTAGAGAAAAGAGAGTTAAAAGATGAATGTGGAAAGAAACCCGGGAAAAACTTGTCAAACGACGTTTTTGTGTTTTATTACCCGAACCGTAATTTACTCTGATTTTATAATAAAAAAAAAAGAAAAAGAAACTAAAACGAAAAAAGTAGTCAATTAAAATTTGTTTCAAAAAAAAAAAAAAAAAAAAAAAACTTTTTCCAAAATCATGGAAAAAACTGGAAAAAAAAAAAAAATGATAAACTTTTTTTTTTCTCGTACGTATACATCATTTTAAATAAAATAATATGTAATAGTTTTTAAAATTAATTTAAATTCTTTTTTCTGAAAGAGGAGGAAAAAAAAAAGGGAGGAAAAAAAAAAAGGAGTAAGGAGAGGTAAGGGGGAAACACGTAAAAAACGTATTAAGGCCGATCAACTACCTGAAAAACGTATGGAAAACTATTAAAAAAAAAAAAAAAAATTTCCTCAACGCTTTTTTTTTTCTTACTCCCCGAAAAAAAGTTATTTTTACAATTCATTTTTTTTCCTTTCCTTTTTAAAATCATTTTATTGCTTTTCCTTTGTTTTAAAATGTTTTAAACCTTTTTCATTTCGATTCATTCGAAAAATTTTTTTTATCATTTTAAAAAAAAATAATTTTTAAACGATTCCCATTGAAAACCTTCAAAAAAAAAAAAAAATTTTCCTTTTTTAGGGGGAAGAGGAGAGGGAGAGAGGTAAGGAGGGAGGAGAAAAAAAGGAGGGGGGAGTGTTTTAATTTAAAAAAAAAAAAACATTAAAATTCATAAAAAATTTAAATTTAAATAAAAACATTTAAAAAATAATTAAAAAAAAAGAAAAAAAATTTATTTTTTTTTTTTTTAGTTTTTCATCATTTATTAAAACAAATTTTTTTTCTTTTTTTTTTTTTAATAAGTCACGCGATTGTTGTTGTTGTTGTTGTAATGAGAAAAACAAACGACAAACGACAAACGAACGTGGTCAACAATTCCGAGTAAACAAAAAAAATTCCTCCGATTCGTCCCCCTTTCACCTTGACATTTTCTTTTTATTCATAAAATTATAAAAATCATTTTCAACCCTTTTTCCCTTCTTCTTCCCCTTGCCCCACGAAAAAAATTAAATTACTTATTAGTATTATTATTATTATTATTATTATTATTATTATTATTATTATTATTATTATTATTATTATTATTACTAAAATTCATTACGAGTTATCCAAGCATCTTTTATCATTATTATTATTATTAAAAATTTAATTCGATTTCATATTAAGAATAAGAAGAAGCAAAAAAAAAAATTTTTTTTTTTCATTATTTATTATTATTATTGTTATTCGAAATACTATAAATATATATATTAATAACCGTTTTAATTTCATATAAATTAAAATAATAATAATAATAATAATAATAATAATAATAATAATGATAATAATAATAATAATAATAATTAGTGATATTTTATGGTTTCGTTACACGCGATTCAATAATTTTTTTTTTTTTTTTTTCGAAAAGGGGGGATTTAAATTTTCCAAAAAAAAAAAAATTCTAAGGGAAGGAAAGTGAAGGCGGGGGTCGGGTGGGGTGAAAAAAGAGGTAAGAGGGTTGGAGGGGGAAGGGGATAAGTTAATCAAAATCTTTTTATACGTAAATTCGTCAAACGTTAAAATATTGCAAAGTAAATTCGTTTGTTGTCGTCATCGTCGTCGTCGTCGTCGTTATTTATTTATTTGTTTAAAAAAAGGAGGGGGAGGGGGAGGGAGAAGGAAGGAAAGAAGGGTGGAAGGGGAATAAATAAAATTATTTATTGTTATTTAAAATAATAAATTAACTCTCCGTAAAAAAAAAAGAAAAAAATATTAATGACGTTAAAAAAAAAAATTATTAATTGGTTCAGGTTTGAAATTGTCGAGAACCTAATATTAATTTTCCCCTTCCCTCCCCTCCTCTTTTTTTATTATTATTATTATTTGGATGCTAAAAGTAATTAGTCTTAAAGTAAATGATGATGACAAGGAAAAAAAAGGTAAACGTACGATAATTTTTTTTTTTACATCCCCTTCCCTTCTCTTTCTTCCCATTCTTCCCTCTCTTTCCTTCCCTTCCCTTCCCTCTCTTCCTTACCCCCGCATCCAATTTTATTTTATTATTGATGGATTTTATTAAACAATTTGTTTATTTATAATTTAAAATTCATAACATTGTTAATAAATAAATATTTATGACTAAATAAATAAAATTGAATTTTGTTATTTAATAATAATAATAATTAATAACAATAAAAACTATTTTAATTTGTTTTATGACGTCATCACGGAAATCGGCCTTGGGATTTTCCCTAAGAGATACAATAAGGAAAAATTATTTAAATTTTTTTTAAAAATAAAACAATTTTTCCTCGTTACAACAAATTATTATTATTATTATTTTATAATTAACATGTCAGTTCAAAGTTAACGGGGGGGAGGGGGGAAGAAAAAAAAAGAAAATTCGGATGATGTTTTTTGTTTAAAAATAAAAATATATACAAATGATATCGGTTGGAAAATCAAAACGACATTTAAAGAAAAATTTTGGAAAAAGGAAAATTAAAAAGAAAAAAATTGAAACTGATCTGGACTCAACATAAGAAAAAGAGAGAGAGAGAAAGATACATTGAAAACGTCAAAATGTTTAAATTCAATAACTGGAACGCAAAGTATTGTGTACGCTCTGGAAAAATTTATTACGACTAAAAAGAAGAACGAAGAAGGAAAAAAAGACAGAGAGAGAAAGAAAGAAAAGATATTTCTTTATTTTTCCTCATTTTCTTTTCTTTCTCGGTGGTGATTTTTACTCTTAAGAAATATGACTTTATAAATAAATAAACAAATAAATAAAAAACTGGAGAAATTTATTAAAATAATAATAATAACACGATTGGATAAGAGAAAAGAGGAAAAATGTTTTTAACTTAAAAACTTAAAATTTTTAAATTTCCCGCGCATTTTTATGTTAACGTCATAGAAAAAAGAATTTTTTTTGGATGCGTGTGACGTAATCATAATTTTAACGTTTCAAAATAAATGACTGGAAAGAAAGAAAGAATTTAAAAAAACAGATTTACGAAAAAGAGGGAGAAGGAGAAGAAAAGAAGTTTGTAAAATAGTAAAAAATCTCTGGAGCGGATTCAAAAAGAAAATTCTCCAGTATATTTTTCCGACGATTCACGAAAAAAAAACAATTTTTTGTCATGTTGTTTTGTTTTTGCGTCGCGTTAAACAACAAAACAATAACTAAAAAATTATTTCAAATAAATTTTTCCGAGTTAATTTTTTTTCTTTTCTAATCATAAAAATGTTATGAAAATATTTATATTATATTAAATTTAGTTTATCATAACTTTTATGATAATCAAAATGTTTAAGAAAAAGAAAATTTTTTACATTTTGTGACACATTTTCAAATATTTGCTTTGCTTTGGGAAAATAAAAATAAACATTTTTCGTTTTGATTTGTTACTAAAAAAAAATTTGAACAGAGAGATACGATCACCCAAATTTCTCAAACGTTTTAAAGAGACCCCCCCCTACCCCTCTTAAGAAAAATTTTCCTAATCCAAGTGAGAAAAACCCGAAAAAAATTTTCTTCTGAAATTGACGTTTTTATTTTTTAAATTACGTAAAACATAAACCGAAATAAAAATTTATAATTATTTAAGAAAATTGTTTTTCTGTTAAATTTACAAAAAGTTGTTGTTGTTGTTTGTGGTTTTTTATTTTTTAATTTTAAACCGAAAGATAGAGAGAGAGAGAGAGAGAGAGAGAGAGAGAGAGAGAGAGAGAAATTTTAACGATTTAAAACGTTATGATTATTAACAAAAAAAATTTATGTTTATAAATTGTTAATTATAACAACAAATTATTTCATTCCGATCACTTTATTAAATGTATTTAATTTTTTAAATAAATAATCTCGCTTACGATACCTTAAAAAACATAAAAACAAAACATTAAAAAAAACATGATAACAAAACATTAAAAAACATAAAAACAAAACCGCATTTGCAATATTTAATTTAAATTTTTAATTAACGTCGGTCCTACTACGTCACACGCACTAAATCATTTAAAACCAATACAAAAGGCATTCAATGATCGTCCCTTTAACCACCACCACCGTCATCACCCCCACCACCACCACCCTACACGTAAGAACGTGTTTAACCTTTTTAAAATATGTAAACACGTCATACACGTGTCAAGTCAACATTTCCCCGCGCCACGCGTCAATTATTCTCATATATAAATAAATGTTTCCATTTTAAAAAGTTGTTGGGGGGGTGGCGGCGGTGGTGGTGGTGGTAGTGTCCTCGTCATTTGATTTTTGAGGGGGGAAGGGATGAAACATAATGATAATTTTTTTTTAAAAAAACATTGAAAAAAAAAACCGGAAATATGTTTCGTGAAAAAAAAAAGAAAAGCCGGGTGGATCGTTTAACCATAAACAATAGTAAAAATGTCTGCTACCATAACCGACGTTTACCTTCTGCCCCACATTTAATAAACAAAAAAAAATTATTTTTCAAATGCAGGTACGTAGTAAGGATTTGATAACAGTGAATGGGAGGAGTTTGAATTAATTTACAAAAAAAGTTTGTAATAGAAGAAGATTAAATATAAAAGAATTGAAATAATAATAAGAAAAAAAAAATCATTTTTCACATTTTTCTCTTCTCTACACCTCCCGCGACCTCCCCACACCTTCCTCTCTTCCCCTCTCCTTTCACCCCTCTTCACCCGCGCCGCCGCCCCCCGCCTTCACACGTTTTCCACGACGACGTCTTTTTAAAATTATCAAACGACAAACATAACAAAATTAAAAATATTAATTACGCTAATAATAATAATAATAATAATTTTTTTATTTATTCCGTTAATGAAAACGTTATTATTATTATTATTTTATTCTAATGACACGATAAAATATTTTAACAATTTAATATTAAAAAAAAAGAAAAAAAAATGAAAAGTGGAAGGAAAAAATGATTTTTAATGTTATTGTGAGTCACGGAGGAAAAATCCGGTGGTTGCTTCCACTTTTAAAATTATTATGACGTCATAAATTTTTAGAATTTTTCTTTTTCTTTAACTACTACTACTAATAATAATAATAATGATAATGATGATATATGATTAAAAATTAAATTATTAATAAAAAGGTTTTTTTGTTTAAATTTATTAATAAAAATTTACGAGACGATTGATTGAAATAAATAAGTAATAAATTAAATATTATTATTATTATTATTGCTATTATTACTATTATTATTATTATTCATGACTACGAGTAGGAAGAAATTTTTTTTTTTCTGGAGAAATTTTTTTTATTTAACGTCGTTAACAGATAAATTCCAGATAAAAATCATACGATTTTTTTTTTTTTTTTTAAATTTATAGGTTCCTTTTTTTTTCTGCCTGGAGTCATAAATTTATTATTGCTGGAGAAAAAAAAAATGGTTTTGATATATATATATATATATATATTTAAATAATAATAATAATAATAGTAATGATAATAATGATAATATTTTTTAACACGTTTTTATTTTTTTAAAAAATCGTTCGAAAAATTAATCAATTAATTAAAAAAAAAATTTTTTTTTGTTTCGAATTGTTATCGATAACAAGGAGGGGGTAGAGGGTAAGGGGTAGGAGGGAGAAAGAGAAGAGATGAGGGTCGTTAAATTTTATTTAAGACGTGAAAAATTCTACAGGGACACGTGAATGCAAAAAAGAGAAATGATGGAATGGCGTAAAAAATTTTTATTTTTTTTGTTCCCTCTGTTGAAAAATTTAAATTTTATTTTGACTTATGCGTGCGTGTGGGTGCGTGTGCGTTCCGCCATTTTGAAATTTTTCGTTTTTTTTTTCCATATAAATATTTTTTATGGGAAAATATTTTCAATTTTTTTTTTGTTACGTATGTTACTGTTAAAATGAATGTCAAAAAAGTAAAAAAAAAAGAAATTTGAAAATTTACAGAAAAAAAAAAATACTCGTAAAATTCAAATTCAAATGATGATGATGATAATAATAACAATTTTCATTTCTTTTGTTCGTGGTTTTAGAAAGGAAATGTTGATTTAAAAAAAAAAAAAAGTAAAAACAAGTGTAAAAACATTAAATTTTTTTCTTTTTGTTTTTGATTATGAAAAAAGTTTTTATGCAAATTAATAAATTTTTTTTAAACAGAAAAAAAAATTCAAATCAGAGGAAAAAAAAAAATTCTCGCTAACACGAGTGAGAAAGAGAGAAAATTTGTTTGTGTTGTTGTTGATGTTGCCAATGGAAGATTGTCAAAGGAAATATGCAAAAAAAAAAAAAAATGGGAGAGAGGGGGAAAGGAAAGGGAAGAGAAAGGAAAAAAAAATTTTTTTTTATTTTTATCTCAACGTGAAATTGTCAATCAAAAAAAAATTTTTTTCACACGACGTAAAACTAAATTCAAAACGTTGGCATTAAAAATAAATTTTATTATAAAAAAAAAAAAGTTTATATTAATATGAATATATAAAACGCCCGTATCATCATCATTATTATCATCATTATCATTATCATTATTATCATTATAATATACATAAAATAATATATACAATATAATACGATTCATTATAAATTTTTACGGAAACGACAAAAGTTTTTTTTGTTTTTTGTTTTTTTTTTTTTTAAATGACGCGTCAAAGGTCAAAAGGAAAAAAAAAAGTAAAAATTAAATGACGTTTTCTTCTTTAATAATAATAATAATAATAATAATAATAATAATAATAATAATAATAATAATAATAACTTCCTAATTGACGTAATTAAATAAAAATGGCGATTTTTTTTTTATTTTTTTAAATATTTTTAATTTCGAAAATTTTATTTAAAAAAAAAAATTATTTACGCTTTTTTTTTTTTTTTACGGAGAAAGTAAATATCAAGATCAATAGATCAATAATCAGTAAATCAATAGATCAATAAATCGATCGATCTATCGATCGATAATATCAATATAAAAATTATTATTATTATTAATATAAATGTTTTTTCCGAATCAATAGAGAAATATTTTTTCGTTGATAAATTTTCCATTCATGTGTAAAATAAATAAATAAATAAATTATTATTAATTGTTATTATTTTTATTATTATTGTGAACGTAACGATAAAACAGGGGTGAGGAGGGAGAGGGGTAGGGGGTACGGAAGTGAGGGATGGTGATGAAAGATGAATGAAAAAAAAAAAAAAATGTAAAGATAAATTTAGAAAACGAAACGAAACGAAAAAAAAATTTTTTTTATTTTATTGTTTTTAAAAATCAATAGTGGGGGAGGTGATTGGTGGGAGGGAAGGGGGATGGAAGGGGGAGGGGAGAATTTTTCTTCTCCAGCGGAACCAAATAAATTTCTAAAACACATATATATTAAAATAAATTATTTACTTAAAATCAGAAAAAAAAGTTCAATAAAAATAAATTATTTAAATTTATTTAAATCTTTAAAAATTGCCTTTTTTTAGAAAGTCAGAGAAAATATTTCTACGTCACACAACTTTTTCCAGATAAAAATTTTCAACATCAAAAAAAAAAAAAACGGGAAAATCCGATGGGTAAAAAAAAAAAAAAAAATTTTCTCCAGTTTTTTTTTTTTGTGTAAAGAACAAACGAATGAAATGGAAAAAAAGAAAAAAATGAATTAATTACTCGATGACCGAATACAAAGGAAAATTTGTCACTCCAGGTCTCCCCGAACAAAAAGGTTTATACAAAAAGAGGGTTTTATAAAAAATTTTTGATAAATAATAATAATAATATAATAATAATTTTATGAAAATTAATTTTCCAATTGATATTAAAATAAAATTAATGTTGATGATTTGAATTTGTTCTTGTGCAAAATTAGGAAAAGAAGAAGAAGATGTAAATAAATAATTTACTTCCCTCGGGTTCTTCTTCTTTTGAATATTAGTTCAAATCTTATTCTACTATCTTTTTCTATACCCTTAACTATAAATATATTCATCTCTCTCTCTCGTTTTTTCTTTTTCCCTCCCTCCGTACCCTTTCCCGGTTTCCTTCTTTCCCCCCCGTAAAACTTTCTTTCTTACTCTCTCTCTCTCTCACTTTTTCTTTTATTAAAACTTTCTCTCTTTTCTTTCTTTCTTACTTTATTTATTTCTTTCCTTCTTTCTTTCTTTCTTACTTTCTTTTCTTTTTATTATTTTTAACGGGGTATAGAGAATTTCATTTTGAATAAAAAAAATTTTCGAAAAAGTGAAAACGAATTCGAACGAATTTTAAAAAGTTTTTCCTTATATATATATATATAAACAAATTTCAAATAACAATGACAATAATACAAAACAAAAAAAAAAGGAAAATGAATCGATTTGATGGAAAATGAATGGGAAAATTTTTTTTTTTTTTCATTTTATTATTGAATCCGACAAATTTGAAACGTATTATTTTTGAATAATAATAATAATAATATTGATGATAATAATAAAAACAAACAATTAATAATTTTGAAAATTTTGATTTGAAAATTTTATTAATTTTTTTTTTTTTTTTGGTTTTTTTCTTTCCTTTTTTTTTTTTTCTCTTTTATTCCCTACCTAAAATCTCCCCAATGAATAAATAAATATTTAAAAGGAAAATGGGAGGAAAGGGGAAAGGAGTGGGGAAAAGGGGGGCGGGAAAAAAAGGAGAAACCTTTTCGCGACTCGATTTTTGAACAAAATGAAAAGGTCGAGCAAAAAAAAAAAATTAAAATAAAACCAAAAGATTTACCGTTTTCGTTTT
>NW_002987080.1:222418-230405 GCF_000006295.1 Pediculus humanus corporis | reverse complement strand
GAAAGATAAAAAGGTTTCTTTCTTTTTTTTTGGCATTGCCTTTGAATTTAAAATTTTCAATTTGTTCTATTTATATATATATATTATCGTTTTATGTAATAATAATAATAATAATAATAATAATATTTAATTTAATTTAAAAAAAAAAAAACATTATTAGTGCCTTTAAAAATTTAAAATGATTTTAAAAAATGAGGAAAATTTTTTTTTTTTTCATTCCTTTGCAATCATAATAATAATAATAATATATTATTAATAATTATTATTATTATTATTATTATTATTATTATTATTATATATTTTTCATATACCCCCCCCTCGTTTAAAATAAAGAAAGGAAATGGATATCGATCGATTAAGGTCGTGAATGGAAAATTTTTTAAAAAGAGTTCATCAAAAAAAAAAAGAAGCAATTAAACCGGATTAAGATTGGATCGAATGGATTAATAAACTCTCATCACACTTAACTGGGATTAAAATCAGTGACTAACCATTTCTGCACTTATCACGATTCAAAATAATCCGGATATGGAAAAATCTAGAAAATCTTTCTACTCATTTCATATAGAGAGAGTAAGAAAGGATGAAAAAAAACGACGTGATATCGACTTTAAAAAAAAAAATTCATTATTTCAACTTCTACTACTACTACACACGTTATCATTATCGTTAAATGTTTCTTATGACGTCATATATTAATCCCCGTACCTGAATTATATCATAATCTTTTTTTATAATAAAAATGAGGTTCCCCAAAAAAAAAAAAAATATTTGTTTAATGTACCGAATAAAAATTTATTTTTTTAAGGGTGTGGTTGTGAAAGGAACGAAGGGGGGAGGGGCTTTTTTTTGAATAAGAAATAGTGGGAAGGGGAGGGGGAAAAAAGAAAAATTTTTGCAAAATCATTTTTTTGCTCCCCATAAAAAAAAAGGAATTTAAAAAACTTTTGAATTTTTCATATAAAAATGAAAGGAAAGAAAAAAAAAGTTGATTAAATGAATAAAAAAATGCAAATCGAATTCCGTGAATTTCCTCCCCCTCCCCCCAAAATAATTTTTATCCCACCCCATCTACATTTTTTTCAAAAAATATTCCAGGTGATAGTTTTTCCAAAAACCGGAAATAGTTGATCACAAAATTATTATTATTATTATAATACAAGCAATTAAATCAAACGTAAAAACTTAAAGTCATCAACAGGTGGGTGTGTTATGGGTGATAAACGTTATCAGTTTATTTTTAAAAATAAAAAATTTATGCGATAATAATAATAATAAAACAGATTGTCTGTTTAATAAAAAAAAAGTTTTCGCGGTTTTTTTTTTGCGAAATTGAAATAACAATAATAATAATAACGAGAGCGGTAATAGGAACAAGAAGAGAAAAGCAAAAAAAAATCATTATTTTTTTTTTGTTCCTTATCTTCAATAAACAGACCTTAACGGGGGGAAAAAAAATTGGGCGGGGCGAGGAGAAAGAGAAGGAGGTGGAATATCAGGAGGAGGAAGATGAGAATGAGGAAGAGGTAAAGCCTTTAATAATTTTAAAATTAAATTAAAATTAAATTTTTTTTTTTTTTTTAAATTTATCTGGTGACACGTCGCGTTTTCGTGCGTATCCCGAAAACAAAAAGTTTTTTTCTAAAAAAAAAAAAAAACGAATGCGTGCGTGTGTGCGTGAGTGCGTGTACAGCCACGAAAAAATTTAACGAAACTTTTATTTATAATTTTTTTTTTTTTTTTAAATCGTTTTCAACAATCGTAATTTAAATAATTCTAATGACCCGAAAATAATAAAAAAAAAATTTAATTTTAAATTTTATTATTATTTACATAATGATTTCGTTATGCAAACTCTCAAATAATAATAATAATAACGGTAAGGAAAAAACATTAAAATTAAAAAAAAAAATGGCGGAAACGAACTTTTTGAAAGGGTAAAAAAAAAAAGGAAAAATCAAATAAAATTTTAAATCTTTGTTTTTTTCCCCCCGCTCCCTCGCTCCCCTCCCACGCGCGCGCACTTACACACGTATAAATTAAAATCGTTATCACACATCCTGTGACGTGTGATAACGAATGATAATAAATAAATAAATAAAAATCGTCATCAGTTCGTCACGATGATAATAAAATTTTAAATTATCGATAATGTTTTGTCATGTTTCGGTTAATTAATTAATTAATTGTTAATAATAATAATTATGATAATAATAATAATAAATTATACCTAAGGAAAACATAAAACAAATAATAAAGAATGAAATAATAATAATAATATTAACATGAGAAAAGTTTTTTTATCGACACTAAAACTTATTAAAAACCTAATTATCATTTTGTTAAACTTTTCACGTTAATAATAATGATGATGATGATGATAATGATGATATTTTCTTTAAGAAAATGTTTATGAGGATGATAAAACGTTCGTCGAAAAGAATTAGCACGCGGGGGAGAGGAAATGGGGGTGGGGAGGATACAAAAAGACTAACGGAAATAGTTTTTTTTTTTTTTGTAAAAAAAAAAATTTAAATGATGATGTTGATAATGATGATAATAATAATAAATCCGGGGGCGTGAATTTTTTTTTTTTTTTTTTGCTGTCGTCGTAATTTATTTACATCGCCGACAGAAAAATTAATACAGGATTCATGAGTTTTTGTTTAAAAAGAAAGAAAAAAAGGAAGAAAGAGAAAAAAAAAATTTTTTTTATTTTTTATTTTCCAGGGGGATGCGAGCGGGGGGAATGGAGGGAGAGAGGTAGGGGGAGGGAAATGGTATCCAAGCAACGGATGGCGTCAGCTGCTATTGCTTACTTTCAAGAAAAATTAATATTTGTAATAATAATAATAAAAAAAAAGGAAAAAAAAATTTTTTTTTCCTTTTTTTTCGAATAAAATGAATGAAAGTTGTTTAAACGAAAAAAAAAAAAATTCAGGTACATAAAAAAAACGTCTGGAATAGATGAAAAAAAGGGGGAAAAAGAAAAAAAGGAAAAAAAAGGAAAAAAGGAAGGAAACGATTAAAAAAAATAAAAATAGACTATTCATTAACCCGATAATCAAATCCAATTACTTCTTTAAATTACTTTATTAGTTAACTTTGAAATTTAATGAACAATGTGGGATGCTGGTAGAAAGTTTGTAAAACAATCAGAAAAGAAAGAAACTTTTTAAAAGCAAGCAAAAAAAAAGAAAGGAAAAAAAGAAAAGAAAGAAAGAAAAGAAAAGAAAAGGGAGCGGAGGAGGGAGAAAGGGGAAAAAAAAGAATGAACTAAAAAAAAAAAAATTTTTTTAAAAGGTTTTTGCTACCGTTTGCAAGATGAAACGATGAAACGAAATTATCAAAAAAAAAAAAAAAAAAGGAAAACCCTTTTAACTGCTTTTCCCGGTTTTTTTTAAAGAAAATTAGGTAACAAAAAAAAAAAAAAATTTTTGTTCACCCCGGGTAAAATTTTTAAAATTTTAACAAATTTTTTTTTTTTCTTTTTAAATTTTTAAAAGAAGGGAAATACGTAGAAAAACTACAAACAACAACAACAAACAACAATAAACATATATATATAAAAAGGTAAATTTGTAAAAGAAGAAAAACAAAAAAGAAAAAAAAAATGAATGAATGATAAAAAACTGAAAAAAATAAAACAAGGACAATCAAAAAAAAAAACGCTAACAAAAAAAAAATAAAATAAAATACAAAAGAACAAAACAGGAAACGGAAGTTAATAGCTTTGAAAAACTTTTTAATAAAAAAAAAAGAAAAAAAACGAAAAAAAAGGTAAACCATGAGAAAAATAAAAGGAAAAAAACGACGAAAGTCAGATGGTTAAGAAAAGAAAAGGAGGAAACGAATACAAATAATAACAACAACAACAAACAACAACCGAAAAGAAAAAAAATTTTTTTTTTTTTTCGAAATAAATTTTGAGTGACAGCCATTTTTTTTTTAAATAGAAAAAACGTTTTTTTACCTTTTCTTATCCTTCCTCCTCCTCCTTTCATAATTACTTTATTTTCCCCAATTAAAATTTTCTAACTCCGTAAAAGCCCCCCTCCCTCCCTTACAAAAAAAAATATTTATGTGCGTAAACACACACACACGCACCCACGCATAAATTCTAATATGGTGAATTCTATTTCCTGTGGGTAAAACTACAAAAATATTAAGCAAAAAGGCAATTTGAATGTCCTCCTTACCCCTCTTCCCTCTTTTTTCCCCCTTCCATCTGTGTAATTTTTCCTTCTTTATCCCGTTTCGGAACTTCCACCCCCGTTCCTCCCCCCCACCCTACCCTACCTACTACCGACAGAAATTATCTCCGGGAATTAATTTCCTTTTATGACTTTTACATTGTTAATAAGAATAAAGTTTTTAGAGATGATGCCACAGGAAGGAATATGAAAATGCTCAGGGGGTAGAAAATTTTTAACCCCCCTCCCTCCGTCCCCCCCTCAAAAAATATTTCCGTTTCCTCTTTTTATTCCTAAATAATAATAATAATAATTTCAATTTAAACGAAAAAAAAAAACACAACAACAACAACTTGTTAATAATTTTGTTAAATTAAATTTTTTTTTTCTCCCCCCCATTTAAATTCGTACCTGATTGATGATGATGATTCGATGATGATAATGATGATGATTTATCTCATGTTATCGAACAACAAAAACAAATTTTTTTTTACTTTTTCTTATTTTTAACACGGAAAAACAAATAATAAATAAATTTATTTTTAGAAAAGAAAAAAAACAACCTTGGATTGAATAATGTACGAATAAATGACGATTATATATTACGAAGCAGAAGAAAAAAAGAATAGCAGAAGAATAAAAATGGCGGACACAACAATAAAAATGGCGGACACAACAATAAAAAAAGATAAATATTTCTTTTTTTTTATTTTTTTTTTTTTACCGTTATTAACGACGCGCGAGCTCGGACGAGAAATTTTTTTTTTTTTAACAAAATTAAAAAAAATTAATTTTCCGAAAAGGGGACAACAAACAACAAACGGTCAGTGACGTAATAAATGAAACAAAAAAAAGAAATATATACATACATGTATATATATATATATATATATATATATATATATGTATACGTAATTTTTTTTAACTCGTTTAACACCTACGAAAAAAAATTATTATAATTTTTTTTAGGCGTTCGTGAATGTTTTTTTTTTCATTCATTCATTCATTCTCCTTTTCCCACAGTATTATTAATCATTATTATTATTATCATCCATAATTTTTATTAAAATTATTTAAAAAAATATTTTGAAGTTGAATATACTCAAAAGTGAAAAATATCGTTCTAAGAGAGAGAGAAAAAAATAATAATAATTTGTTTGTTAATAATTAAACAAAACGAATTAGATATCGGATGATCTCTTCTATATTTCTCCCCCCTCCTCCCTTCCCTCTCCCTCTTTCTTATTCCCTAAAATTTAAAAATTAAAGAATCGTTTTGTTTTTATTTGTAACGTTAAAAATCTATATTTAAAGACGTATATATAGGTAATAAAAGGATAAATTTTGAGTAGAACGAAAAACCTAACAACGAAGTAAATTAAACAAAAGATTAAACGATGAGAGGAATAAACGTTCAGATTATTAGATATAAAATTAATAAAATTTTCTATATATACTAAGGAAAATTTCTTACGAAAGAGAAAGAGAAAAAAAAGAAAAAAAAGAAAAAATCTCTAGGGATTATTTTTAATGATGACTCGATTGATTAATAAAAAAAAAAAAAAAAGTAGAAATTTCATTATTATTATCTGACGTCATTAATTAAACATAATTAAAAATGAATAAAAAAAAAGAATCGAATCCAACCCATACCATCTAATTAGCCAACAAATGGTAGTACCCTCCCTCCCCTCACTTTTACAAATCCAAAAATAGATTTTATTATTATTATTATTATTATTTTTTACCGTTTGTAAGTAACATTTGTTTCTTTAATAAAGATAACACAAAGGTTTAAATGTAAAAACCTTATATACCAGTTTACACACAACACCTTCACTGATTTACGACTTTTTTTTTTTTTCGTTTTTTTTTTCTTTCTTTCTTTTACACCTGAGATTACGTTTTTGGATGTTTCCGTTAGGAGAAATAAAATTTCTTTAGCCAGACCTCAGACTTTTAACATTTTAATCCAACGAGAATCACTTTGTTTATATATTTTTTTCGTTCCTTCCAACCCCCCTCCCAACTCTAAAGAGAATATAAATAAATTTAAATTTTTTTTTTTGGGGAGGTCACAGTTGAAACTAATTAACTCAGTTAATTGAACCTTTACCTCACAATTATTTTACTTATTCTCTTTTCAAACCCTTCCCTTCGGTTTCCTCATTCACACGTGTAAGCAGAAAAAAAAAAAAAAACAAAATTTTCCCCGACCAAAAATGATTTGAATTCGTTCTAAAAAATTTCTACCCATCTCCCCAGCTTTTCACCTCCCCCTTTCTTTCCAAAAAAAGCACAAAACAAAGTAAAATAGTAATAAAAATAAAAAAAAGAAAAAAAAAATTAATTTATTTTCATTTCCTTATTATTATTATTATTATTATTATTTCAAGTGGGAGGAAATTTGACGTCATCGTCATCGTCATCGTCATAGTACTTTTTAAAAATTTTAATTTTTTGTTTTCGTAAAGAAATGAAGAAAAAACGATTCGTTATTCGTTCCAGTAAAAATTTATTTCAAAAAAATCGTAAATTCCAGCAAAACGAGTATCATCGTAATAATTATCAGTAGTACCAACGTTCCCGTTATCAATTTAAAACCCATAAAACACTCAAAACAATTTTTTTTTTTTTTGTTACATAAAAGATTTTGTTCGATTATCGAATAAATCAAATAATTAATAAATTATTCTAACAGCAGACGACAAAAAAAAAAAAGAAAATTCTCTCATCAACCTCAGGTGTGAAAAAAAAGACATTTTTTCCATTTAAACTTTTTAAATCCTTTTGTAACGAAAATCTTTTTTAATCCATTTTGCATATCTCATCTTTATACGTATCAAAATGTTATCTTACGCCTCACCCCCACTCTCTCCCTCCACGCCCCTCCTCCCCGCGCCAAAAATAATAATAATTTTTTTAATTAGATAAAAAAAAAAAGATTTCCTTTTCCCTCCCCCCACTAAATAATAATAATAATAATAATAATAATAATAAAACAAGACCGCCCGACGATTTTCTTATAAAAAAAATAAAAATAAAAGAAAATTTAATAGAAAATTCTAGAAAAAAAAAAAAAAGTAATAATATAATAAATAAATCGTTTTGTTGTGTATAAATGATTCTTCTCCCATTGGTTTTCTTATTTATGTCTTGTCAATGTTTAACCCATTATTTATTAACCCTTTTTTTTTAATAATAATAATAATAATAATAATAATAATAATAATAATAATTGTTTCATTTTTTTTTTCCTTGTAATAATAAATTTTTTATCATTTACGTCTGAGGTTCGAAACATTAAATCACAACAAATGAACAAAACGAAATTATTATTATTATTGTAACGTTTTCTTTTCTTTCTGCAACTTTTGACCCACCCCTCCCCTCCCCCTGACTCCCCCTCCCTTCATTCATTTTTCAAAACCCTTTTCGACCCTCTCAATTAGTTTATAAAAAAAAAAATGAAAATAATTTAAATTTACCAACAGGAAAAAAGTAATCAAAAAAAAACAAACCGGACGTTAATTTTTTTCAGTGACGTGTTAAATTCAAGTCGTTTGTTTGTTTGTTTGTCCGTATGTTTGTTTCCTTATTAAAATATTAAAATCAATTAAATTAATATTTAAAAATTTGTAATCGTGATAAAATGAATAAAAGGTGATAACGCCACACATACACAACAACAACAACAACAGTAAAAATTGTTATTATTATTATTATTTTTTACCATACGTGTGTCGGATGAGTGGAAAACACACACACCTATGGCTTTTTATTAGATCAATAAA
>NW_002987080.1:184576-222354 GCF_000006295.1 Pediculus humanus corporis | reverse complement strand
CGTGGAAATATGAACGGATGATTTAATGATTAATAATAATAATAATAATGATAATAATAATAATGTTTTTTTTTGTTTTAATGATTATTATTATTATTTTTGTTTATTATTCATTATTTTATGTTAGATATTATTTACATAGAAATATATTTATATATATAGTAGTAAAATTATTAATACATGTACATAATAACCACGAAGAAAAACCGGAAACGTTATATTTATTAATAAATAAATAAATAAATAAATAATGTGGCGTTATTACCTTCAGTGCGCGTATAAACAAATCTAACAATCTAAACACGACGAATATATAAATAACATCAATTTTATATCATTTTTAATAACACACAATATTTATTAAATTTCTCCATAATAATAATAATATAGCATATTATTTAAATATCATCAAAACACGCACACGAACGAAAACACGCGGTCATCATTATCATTATTATTATTTATTTATTTATATTGAAAAGTTTACAAGTCATAATCGAACAAAACAAAAATAAAAGTTATTAAATAATTTAAAATTATTATTTTTTCTTTCAATAATATTTTATGTGTGTGTGTGTGTGTGTGTGTTACGGATAATAATAATAATAATAGTATTAATTAATTAATTACTTAACAATCGTATATATAAAATTAATAAATAATAAACTTATTAATTGAGCAAGGGTGGTTAACTATTTTTAAGGCAAAATAATTTTTTTAAATAATTTCTTATTATTATCATTATTATTATTATTATTATTATTATTATTATTATTATTATTATTATTATTATTATTATTAAGTATTAATACTTAGTGACGATATACATATACATTAAAAGAAAAACAAACGCGATTTTAATAATAATTTTATGTAGCCATGTTTAATAAATTATTATTTTTTTTTTTTTAATGAAAAAAAACGTGTTCGTTTATTTATTTTATATATGTATAATATTAAAAACGTCAAATATAATTACAATAATTATTATTATCATCATCATAATTTTTTTGTTATTTATTAATTAAAAAAAAAAAATTGACAATATTTATAAATTTTTTGCCTATAATTATTATTATTATTATTATTAATATTTATGTATTATTAACACAAATTATTATTATTATTTTTAATTTTTTTTGCAGTTTTTTTTTACCGTTTCCCAATTATTATTATTATTATTATTATTATTGTCCACCATTAAACACGACAAGGCTACTTGTCGGGGTTTTTTTTTTAAGTATTTATCCGAGGTTTCTACCCGATTCCTTAGGGACAAATACTCGAATTTCGGTGGTGCCACTTATTATAAGATAGCACCACATCAATTCTTGAAGGTCTTCCTGAGTCCGTCTTTTTCGATGGGAACGATTTGTCTCCTGACCTGGGCTCCGGTGACTAACATCTTTGGAGTGGCCAGGGTCAGAAGCAGTGAAATTCACATTCTCGTCGAGCTGCCTCAGGTCGACAGTAGAACAAGATTTTGTTTTTGGTTCTTACTTTGTCTTGTTCTCATTTTTTTGCTCTTTTTAAGCCAACGGCACGTGGCGTTCTCAACGGTCACCCATCCAAGTTTGCACCACGCCCGATGCTGCTTAACTTCGGTGATCGTACGGGAACCGGTGTGACCAGCACGGTATGGCCGTTGACTTTTATTATTATTATTATTATTGGTATCATTATCATTTATTTATTTATTTTTAATAAGTATATATATATACATACATATATGTAACGTAAATTTATTATTTAATTATTTATTTATTATTATTATTATTATTATGAAAAACATTTTACACACGATATAAATTTTTTTAATATATATATTATTCACGTATATTAATAATAATAATAATAAAATCGAAATAAACAAATAATAATAAATAAAAAAAATTTTTTTAAAAAATGTAATAGTTAATGTTCAGTCGTTTTCGATTTCAATACTAATAATAATAATTATTAAATAAATTTATACTTAATAACGAATTAATAATAATATTATTATAATAATAATAACTTTGGACGAAATTACAACTGTCAAAAATTTTTATTTTATTATTATTATTATTATTCGGTAAAATATGCACAAGCACACGTACATATGACTATTTAGCGCCTAACTTCCGGTTAATTTTTTTTTTTTTTCGGGGGGGTTTTCCCATTTCCGCTTATTATTATTATTATTTTTTCTATTAAATAAAATACTAAACTTTACGAACACCCTGTTGTTATTAGTGTAAATATATATATATATATATATATATATATATATATATATATATATATATATATATATATATATATATATATATATATATATATATATATTATAACATAAAAAAAAACTATGACGTGTATTTATTATTATTATTATTATTAATTAATGACGTAAAAAAATAAAATTGAGAACGTAACATACGCGTGTGTATGTTGTTATATGTTTCCAAGTACAAAAGGAATATTTAATTATATTAAAAACAAAAATACGAGGGGAGAGGGAAGGGGGGGGAGAAAATTTTTTAATAAATAAGTAATGGTTAATAATGATAATAATGAAAAGCAAGCAATAATTAATTCTTTGAATTCGATAAAGGTCTAATAATAAATAAATAATGTACATAGAAAGTATTGATTTGACGTATCGATTGATATTTTTATAATCGATTAATAAAAATTTAAAAAAAAAAAAAATTAATCGAGTTGTTGTTGTTAAAGGGAAAAACAAAAAAGGAAATTTAATAATAATAATAATAATGATGATGATGATAACGGTGTACAAATTATGAAAACGTCGATATTAAAAAAAAAAAGCACAACGTGAAACGAAAGAGAGAGAAAGAGGGAGGGGAGGAAAAAAGGTGAATTTCCTGAATTTTTTTTTTCGAGGGGAAGGGCGAAGGGGAGGAGGAATGGAAGGGAGGGGAGGGGAGTGGAAGCGAGAAAATAAAAAAAAAAACAAAACAAAACCTTTATAACTTATTTTTAAATAATAATCGAATACCAATCAATCAATCAATTTTTTTCAATTGAAAAAATAATTTTTTTTTTTCTATTAAATTAAATTAAATGAATAGGGGGAGAGAGAGAGGGAACAAAAGTTTTTGTCGAATGAATAAAAAAAAAAAATTGTGATTTTTTTTTTCTTTTTTTTTTATTAATTTTGAACCTACCCGGGGTCAATTTAAAGCCTGCAACCTTTTCCCTAAAAGTCAATATCGCTTCTATTTTTAGATGACCCCAAACGATTCCGACTTAAAACGACTTTTACCTTTACTATTATTATTATTATTATTTTATTTTTTTGCTAAAGGTAGAAAAACTTAATTTTTTTTTTTCTTTTATTGTTTTCTAGAAATTTCTTTTTTTTTTTTTTTTAACACGGTAATTAATATTTTTTTCGAAATTGTTAATAATATTAAATTTTTAAATTTTTTTTTTTTTTTTAAATTATTCCGTAAATTTAACCTTTGACCTCTATTACCCGCCCAAACTCCCAGTATGCAATAATTTTAAACTTTTACCGTAAGGTAAACATAAAACGGCCTCCCCACTTAGAAAATTTAAAAAAAAAAAAAAAAAAGACAGAAACCGATTTTATATAACATCATCATCATTATCATCAACTATATTGATTTAAAAAATAATAATAATAATAATTAATAGACACTACTAATCATATATAAAATTTATTAATTTGTTTAAAAAACAAATAAGTATGATAACATAATAATAATAATAATAATAAAAGTTATTGATATTTGTTCGTATCCCCTACCTACAAAAAAAAAAAAATAATAATAATAATAATAAATGCACAACGAAATGCACACGCATCCACACACTCACGCACACACGTGATCCCATTAAAAAATTATTAATTATCGTCATCATAATCATCATAATTATTATTATTATTAATAATATATATATATTTTTTTATTTTGTAACTACGAAATAATTAATTAATTAATTACAACAATTTTAATGATACACGATTATTATTATTATTATTATTATTATTATTAGTTATAAATTAATTTTGGTATATATATATATTTACTGTTGACAGCCTTTTGTTTTGTTTTACATTTATTTAAATACTACTACTTATATTATTATTTATTACTTATTATTTATTATTATTTTTGAATGAATAAAACTTAAAATACGCGTAATATAAAAAGAAAATTATTATTATTATTATTATTTTGAATTTGATAAATGTGGTGTAGTGAGGAGCAGTGTTAGCAATTGGAAGAGATTTGTTATCAATAACGTTTAAACGTGAGAGAATAGTAGACATAAAAATTGTAAAAATTACCTTTTTCTCTTTCCCAAAGGGGGAGGGGGGGGTAAGTTACAGACCAACTAATAACACAAGTTAAAAATCAATCAATCAATCGTATCGTCTATCATAATATTTTCTAATGAAACCATTTTATTTCGAACAAGTTTTTTATTATTTACATACAAACATACACGCATACGTTATTGAGTATATTGAATATGAAAAATTACTAATAAAGAAAATCCTTTTTTCAAATAAAAAAAGATGATAATAATAATAATAATAATAATAATATTTCTAAAAATTTTTTTTCTTTTTTATCCCCTTAAAAATTAACATTTAATTTTAATTTGTTATCACAGAAATTTGGCTTTGAAAATAAACAAAATAATAATAATAATAATAAGTGATAAGAAAAGAATTTTCAAACGTTTACAAAATTACAATTAATAATAATAATAATAATAATAATAATAATAGTATTACCATTAAATTAATAATTATTATACATTAAAACATAAAAAACTGCATTTCAATTACATAAAAAAAAATTTTGGTCATTTTTATATTTAATTAAAACTTATTTATTCATTATATTATTATTGTGAACAATATTTATACTACTTCAAATGATAAAAACAACTTTAGTAGTAGTAGTACACAATTTTAATATAATATTTACGCACACGCACCTACCCACACACACACACGCACAAGTTGACAAATATTTATGTATGTATATTATTAATTAAATCCTTTTGTATTTTATGACTTATGTATTTTAAAATTCAATAAAAAAAATCATAATAATGATAATAAATATATAAGAACGTAAGGAAAACAATAACAAAAATATTAAAGTCGACAAGCAATTTCCCATTTAAAAAAAAAAAAACCGAATAATTAATTTAAAATTATTATTATTATCATTAATTATTTATTTATAATTAGTTTTATATTAATAAAATATTTCACAGTCGAAAACAAAATTATTATTATTTTTTTTTTATACTTAAAACCTATTTATTATATATACTTATTTAAAAAAAGAAAAAAAGTTGCCTGAAAAAAGTAAAAAAAAGAAAAATCCTTATTGAATAGTGGTAATAATAATAATAATAATAATAATGTTGTCCTAATCGATATAACTATTAAATTAATATTATTATCATCATCGTCATCATCATCATCAATATATATATAGTATTATTTTTAAAAATTATTATTTATATTATTAAAATTCTAATTTTGGTTCATTTTATTTTTTTTGCGCTTGTAATCGTAATAATAATAATAATTATTTAAAAAAAAAAATTAAATAATAATAATAAACGTACACTTATATAAGATTTTAAATTAAATAACAAAAATTTTATTTATATTATTATTATTATTTATTTATTTGTTTATTTTTAAAAATCTATCAACACTTAAATCTAAAAAAATAACACAAGGGCGGTTATATGCGGTTTTATTTATTTTTCCCCTCCCCCTCCCTATTAATTTTTAAATGAAAATATAAAATTTATTATTTATATATATATATTTATATTTATTTATTAAAATAATAATATTAAAAAATTTATTAATTTAATTTCCTGAATATTCGTCATAATAATAATAATTACTAATTAATATAATTTTGAAGACTTCCCGCCCCCCCCCCCGGCCTCTACTCTTTTTGTTCTAATCCTTCATTTTCTTTTTTTTTCTCTCCCTATCGGTATTAAATTTCTTATTAATATTATTAATTTAAGTTTCTTTTTGGTACAATTAAAATATTTTACTTACAATAGTTTTATTATTATTATTATTATTATTATTTTTACTCAGTAGTGTCAATAGAAAATAAATAAAAATGATAACTAATCATACGAAATTCGGGCGAGTGTAAATATTTTTAAGTATTAACCTATCGAATAACCTAAACATTACCCGTCGAAATAAAATATTATTAATATTAATAATAATAATAATAGTAACCAGCGATAAAAATTAAAAATTAAAAAATGTTTAAATTATCATTATTATTATTATTACTATTTTTTTTTTAAACTCTTGAGGCAACAACAATAATTATTATTCTAGAGAAGAGAAAAAAAAAAAAAAATTTTTTTTCTTTTATTTATTAATTTTTATTAACATTTAACAAAATATATTTTGGCTAAATAACTTTGTACGTTTTTTTATTATTATTATTCTCGAATAATTAATAATTAATAATTTATAATAATAATAATATTAATTACAATCGAATCGGCCCCTAAATGAATCAGTTCGTTTTTAAAAACAACTTAAAATTAAAAAAAAAAAAAATTAAATTCGAGTTTATATAAAGTTTCCCCCCCCCCTTTCTTATATTCGTAATCATCATCACCATCATCATCATCATTATCATTATCATTATCATCATCGTTATATAAATATTTATTTATTTTTAATGAAATAATCACTAGTATAAGTTTTAACTACTTTGTACAAAGAAATGACAAAAAAAAATTTTCTTTTCTTATTTTCATAAATTATCATTATTATTATTATTATTTTTCCCTATCTTTATCTTATTGTTATTATTATTATTATTATTACCAAACGGTAGCAGAAATATTGGCAATGCTATATATATATATATATATAATTAGATAACGTTTTAAAATTTTTTTTTTTTTTAATACTGTTACATATTATTATATTTTTTGTAAAATAATATATATATATTATATAACCTCGAATTTCGTTATAACTAAATTTTTTTTTTCCTATACAGTTTATTACACAGTCTAAAAAATTAAACATAAAAAAATTTATTATTATCATTATCATTATTATTAATATCATAATCATTTTTTCCTCTTTTAATTAATTAAATAAATAAAAAAAGTTTCATTTGATTGTTTTCTTTTTTCTCCCTCTCTCTCTTAATTGTTATGGTTTTTTTTCTTTATACATGCCTAAAACTAATCGTAAACAAACAAACAAACAAAAAAATGTATCGATAATAATAATAATAATTAATAATAATAAATGTTCAGCACCAGTTGCTATACTACTTCACAAAGTGATTTAAATATATATATTAATGTTTTTATCAGAATCATAAATTTAAAAATTCCCTCTAATAATAGTAATAGTAATAATAATAATAATAATAATAATAATAATAATAATAATAATAATAATAATAGTTTTAATAACTAAATTTAATAAAATACCTGATTTATTTGGAGAGAAAACAAAAAAAAATATTTTTTTTTTAGTCGTTACTCTTATTATTATTATTATTCAGTTATGTTTGACTTAAATAAGAAAAAAAAAAAAATTATTAATTTTTATTATTATGTTTAATTAACGCATCTAAACACGTACATACATATATATTATATATAAATACATAACGTTTATATATAATATATACATATATAATAAATATAAATATAATATATATATATATATATAAAATTTGTTTTCCACTTAAAATTTACCTAAAATCAATCAGTCGTCAATTTAAATATATAATTAATTAATAATATATATATATATAAATAACCCTTATGTTTAAATTTAAAAAAAAAAAAAAAAATAATAATAATAATAATAATAATAAAAGTCATTCTTATTAATATTAGTTAGTAATTTATCGGATTTAGTAAAATTAATTAATTTTAATTAATAATTAAATTATTATTTTTCGACCGTGTGTATACATACATTTAATAATAATAATAATAATAATAATAATAATAATAATAATAATTAAAGCGATGTGATGCAACCTTTTTTTGTCGTATAATTAGTTTGCTATTTATAATCTTAATAATTAAATTAATTTTATTTATTTTAGTACGAATAAAATTATATTGAGTCTCTCTCTGTCTATTTTATTATTAAATACGCGAAAAAAAAAAAGATAAAAATAAATAAATAATAATAATAATAATAATAACACCCCGTATGTAAGATATATTATGATACATAATGATAATAATAAAATTTTCCTTTTCCTTTTCTTTTCTTTTCCCCACTTAATTAATAATTTAAGGACATAAATATATATATTTTTCGATGATGACTTGAGCTAAATTATATATATATTAATATTAATATAAATATATAGTTAAACGACACTTAAGTAATTGTGTATAATTAAAAAACGAAAACGAAAAAAAAAAAGATAGAAATTGCTCATCGACAGTTTTGTATTGTTTTTCTTTTTCTTCTTCTTTTTAACCAAAAAATCAATTAATTAATAATAATAATAATAATAATAATAATAATAATATGAAAACAAATTATTTTTTTTAAACGCGTTTTGTTAATCAACAGATTCACGCACCACAATAAAAATATTCCTCCCTTCCTTCATCCCTTACTTCCTTACCCTAATTAATTAATTATAATTTTTTTTTTATATCCACCCCAAATTTACAATTTACTCAAAAAAAAAAAAAAAAGTACAAAAAATTATTGTTATCATACATTAAATAAGTTTAAGTATTAATAATAATAATAATAATAATAATAATAATAATAATAATAGTAGCCCTTTTTTTATATTTTTTTCGTCATTCATAATAAAAATAAAAAAAAAACCACAATGTGATCCATGCACTTATATGGCAAGTCGTTCTTATCATATTATCAGTTACAAAAAAAAAAAAAATTATCATTATATATATCCGAAAATAATAATAATAATTTTTACATCACCCCAACATTTAAACCCTTTTCTCGATACATTTACAATTTTTATTTTTAAATCATATAAATATATATGTAATAATAATAATAATACGTTAATGATCATTTTTTAATGTGTAATAATAATTGCTTATATTTTTTTTACTCTCATCACCCCACCCCACCCCCCCTTGTAAATTCAACATTTCATTTCAATGGATCATTTTCTTAATTGTTATTACAATAAATAATTTACAATAACAAATCGTTCCGGTTTTCTTCTTTTTATCATCATCATTATTATTTTTTTCATAAATAATTTTTTCTACGGTAATTACAACAACGAACGAATTTACGAATATTTATATAAATATATATATATATACTAATTAAAAAAAGATGAAAACATGACCTCATGATTCTACACATATTGACGACGTATAATTGTAATTAATCAATTAATAAAAAACAAAAATTATTATTATTATTATTATTATTTAGATTTTGCTCATATGGAAAAATTTTCTTTTTTTTTCTTTACCACAAATATTAAAAAAAAAATATTTTTTGTAAGGAGAGATCGTGATCGTTATTAAAATTACAAAATAAAATTTAAATTTAAATTAAAAAGTAAAAAAAAGTTATTTAGGAAAAAAAACACGTTATTTACCCCTTTTCACACGTCTAATTATTATTATTATTTTTTTTTGCACGTGTTTTTTATATGTACTACTAGTAGTATTTATGTTTTAATTTGTTTACACTACCTACAAGTACTTTAAATAAAAAAAAAAAAAAATTTCCATTCAATAATAAATTTTTCCATTTTCCTTTTTTTCCTGTTGTTGTTTTTTTTTTTAAAATAATAATAATAATAATTCGAGAAAAAAAAATTACAAAAAAAAGAGAAAAAAAAGAGAAAAGAATGACCCACGTTTTACAATTAAAATCAATCAATTAATGATTATGATAATTAAAAAAAAAAAAAAAAAAAATTTAAATTTGTTTTGTTTAAAAGTAATAATTAAAAAAAAAATTAGGCCAATTTAATTTATATGTATGTATAGTTATTACATTTTTTTTTTTTTTTTTTTTTTTTTTAAATTCAAAGATGTCGAAATAATTAAAAAAATTTTTTTTTATATGGAAAAAAAAAAAATTAAATCTGATTATTATAAAAAGCATCATTATTATCATCCAAATAAAAATAAATAAATAAATAAATAATTGCATTAGTTTAATAAATTTTTTTTTTAATAATTACTCTCAAATATTTTCTTTTCCTTATTTTCAAATAATAATAATAATAATAAGTACTAAAACGATTCTATAATTTTGATTTTTTTCCCATCGATCGATCAATCAATCAATCAATCAATCACAAATTTAAATTTCGTGTAAAAAAAAAGGCAAAAATTAAAAAAAATTATAAAAATTTTCTTATTTATTTATGTATCCAATTGAAACATTTATTATTATTATTTTTATTTATTAATTTATTTATACATTATGTAATTATGCATTTTATATTCCTTATAACTTTTAGAATACTCGCTTAATTTAATAAATATTTTATTTATTTATATATATATATATATATATGCACGTATATATATATATTTTCTCTCTCTCTCTCTCATCAACTTAAGGCATTTTAAAAAAACCTAAATTAATTAAAACCTAAATTAATTAATTTTTTATTAAAGAGTTTATTGCCTATTTAGGTCGATTTTTTATATAACTCATCACTACACATATAATAAAATCATCCAACAAAAATAATAATAATATTATTAAACAAAATTAATTAATTAATTAATCAATGTACGAATCACACAACTTTTTTTTTTTGTTATTTAAATTAAAAAAAAAAAAAATAATAATCAATAATAATCATCATCATCCTAATTGGTATTAGTTGTCAAATTCTTAAAGTATTAAAAAAAAAATTAATTATTATTATTATTATTAATATTATATAAATAATTTATTTAATTTTTTTTTACACGAAATTTTTTTCTTTTTTTAAAATCTTAATATGTTAAGTTCGTGTGAACTCTTAATAACTCTCAAATTTTACATATTATTATTATTATTATTATTATTATTATTATTATTATTAAATACAAAAGGAAAAAAATTACACTTTGTTTAACCTAATTATTTTTAAGTTATATATGTATATATATACATATATATATATATATATTTTTTATATTATTATATTATTTTCTCAAGGCAAGCAAACAAATTTTTAAATTTTTAATGATTTCTGCTCACTCTCATCATTTGTTTCTATAATTTTTTTTTTTGCATTTCTAATACGCGCGTCATTCATTAATAGTATTATTATCATGTAGTTATTAATTTTTTAATTTAGCACTTTTTAAATAATTTTTTTTTATCAATAAATAAGATTTTAGTTTAAAAAACATTTAAAAAAAAAATATAACAATAATATTATAAAGGGATGGATGATAACCGAATATAATAAACCTCTGACAAATGAGCCTTAAGTAAAAAACATCATTTCATCGGATTTTCCTTCTTTTTTTTTTTTTTAAACGCCATTTTATGTTTGACAAAGTAATAATAATAATAATGGTAAAATATTTTAATTTTTATAAAATTATAATTCAAACCCATCACCCTCCCCCCCCCCCGAGCGTACTCGTTTCTTGATTATTATAAAAATTAAAAAGTTTAAATAAATCACTTACTATTTGGAGAGTCGGATTCACATCAGAATAAGAAAATGTAAATAAATATAAAATGTTTCAAAATAAAAGAAAAATAATAATAATAATAATAATAATAATAATAATAATCAGCCACGACATCTTTGAATTAATACAAACCTAGATTTTCTTTTTAATGTTACGTAAAATAAACAAGACAAATCACTGAAATGTGATCCCATTAATTTACTTTTTACAAAAAAAAAAAAAAAAAAAAAAAAAAAAAAAAAAAAAATGAATCCATGCAATCATTTATTTAAAACTGATAAAATCACGAGGTGGGCCATTCTTTGTAATCAAATGCTTTCTGACCTGGAACTGGTGGTGCATGGGAAGCATATCCTGGAGTTCCATTGCCACTAGCAGACGTAGTGTCATAGCTCCTGGTCGATCCTCCATAACTCGAAGAATCCTAAACAATGAGTTTTTTTTGCTTCAAACATTATAACCGAGTTTTTATATCTCGATTTTTATTATTTTTGAAAAAAAGTCGATTAAGAATAATTAAGTAAAATTATTTACCTGAGAGTATGCACCGTAGCTTCCGTAGCTGTAATCCGCAGTTTTTTGAGTGGGACCAGAACCTGGCGGAGCCGGGCCGCCGCTCCCAGGTCCGGCATTAGACGCAGCTCTAGTGTATATATCTCCTTGAGGTCCTCCTTGAGTGGGTCCCGGACCACCTTGACCCGGACCTCCCGAACTTTGGGGCATGTTCCAATTCCAACTACTAGAATAACCACTTTGAGGTCCTTGAGGAGGTCCGTAAGATCCATAGTTTTGCTGTGAAGCATAATTGGAACCCCACTGAGGAGGAGGTATTTGTTGATTTTGTGGGCCTGGGGGAGCTCCCCATTGTTGATAACCTCCGGAAGGAGTGCCATAACCTGCTAAGAAATTAAAATTGTAATTCCGAAAATATTGAAACCCAAAAAAAAAAAAAATATTTTTATAAAATTTAAAAAAAAAATACGCGTAAAAATTTTAAAACACTTTTAACTTTTTTAGTTGTTATACTTTAAAATAAAAATTGAAATTAAACATACCATTGACGGGTGGTCCATTCGGAGGACTAGGACCCCATTGCCCTGAAACGTTAAAAACAAAACAATTAACCACAAAATCAATCGATTAAAAACAATTAATCTTTATAGAATAATAATTATTTTTTTAAAAACCTGGATATCCTGTGGAAGCAGGTGGAGTTCCCCATCCTTGATAACTCTGCATCATATTACCAGGAGGAAGATGGCTCATACCTCCAATAGGTCCAGACATTTGACCATTGGGTCCCCCGATTCCCATTCCCTGAAATTTATCATTTCAAAGTACACAAATATAAAAACAAAAATGAAAAATGTCACGTAATGAAAAACTTTTCAAACTAAATCATTTGCCTTATGGCAACTTGTTTACAACAACAACATGATTATTAAAACGTGTAAAAAATATATAAACGTACTCCTCCTAATCCCATTTGAGGTCCGCCTTGAGGAGCACCCCAAGTATTTCCGCTATCATTCATTTTTCCTGATGCATCCCGAGGTTCCGCTTTTTTAATTTCAACCTTAAAAAAAAAAAAAAGGGTAAATAAAAAATTAGCACTTTAAAACCGCACAAAATCAATAAAAATCAGTAAAACCGTTTTAACTTACAACCGGAACATACATTTCATGATATCAAAATGAAAAATATTTATTTATGACGTAGGCAAATAATAAATAATAATAATAATAATAAGAATAAATAATTTACCTGCTTTCCATGTAGATTAACAAAGTGGTCGGCCACACAACGTTCGACAGCATCTTCATCTTCAAAAGACAAAAATCCAAATCCTATTTAAAAAAATAAAAATTTATAATTAATTTTAAAGTAAACAATAACAATAAATTTATTTACTTATTTTTTTTAAAACTTACCTCTAGATTTCTTTTTTTCTTGATCATACATTATTACAACTTCCATAACTTTTCCGTACCTCATAAAAAATTGTCTCAAATCCGTTTCTGTTACATTCGAAGGCAATCCTCCGAGAAAAACTTTAGGATAGCCATTATTTCTTTTTGGTTTTGATAATGTTCTAGGATTGCAAGGCTTCGGGTCAATCTGTAAAATGCAACAAGATCAAAATAAATACTAAAATTAATAACAAAAGACATTTTAAATTGGTAAAAATTTTGATCAAATTATTTTACTTATAACCTTCATAAATTTAAATATGCACACAAATTTCTAATATAATAATATTTGAATTTAAATATAAAATCTTAGTTAAAAGTTTATAAATATTTAAAATTTAATTGTTTAGCAAAATATTTAATTATTATAAATAACACAAAACAGAAGCCAGATTAAAGAATTTAAAAAAAAAAAAAAAAAAAAAAGAATGCTAACACATATTTTTATTATTAAAATTTAATTAATTATAAAATTAAATTAAAAAAAAAGATGCCAAAAAAAAAAAAAAAAAAAAATTGTGGAAATTATGATAAATAAAATTAACATTTACATCAAATATCGATAGTGTTTTTTGTACATTAATAAAATAAAGAAAATTAAACTTACTGTTCTTCCATCGAGAACATGGGGTCCATTTTGTAAAACAACACCAACATTGGTAGGATCTGCAAAAGTCACAAAACCAAATCCTCGCGATCGTCCAGACTCCGTATTTTTCATTACAACGCAATCAACAACATCTCCATAACGAGAAAAATATCTCTGAAGAGCCTCTGAAATTTTATATCATAATATAATTAATTAAAAACAAAAACTTTTAAAAATATTTATAAATAAATATGAATTAAAACCATTGTGCGATCACTACAACTTAAAAAAATATTGTCATTTCGAAACAACATCTTATTATATATATTTTGATTTAATTGATAAAATTTTATGACTTATTAGCTAATAAAAATATAAATTTTTTAGGGCATTTATTTTAAAATAAATTCAATAAATCATTAGAAATAATTCTGGTTTAATATATTACCAGCTTTGTTCATTCTTATAACAATATTCAACTCGCAAAAAATTTAATTATGGGACTATGTTTCGTTTAAATAAATTTAGATTAAATAATGTACTTGTACAAAGTTACAATAATTAGTACATTAAAAAAAAATTTCAAAATTATGTTTAAAATTATTAAAAAAATAATAAACACAAACTTTAAAATAGGTTTTCCGAATATAAATATGATAATAATTGCTGTTTATTTTATTAAATGATGTTTATAAATTTAAATAAATGTACCTTGTGTTGTCTCCCAACTGAGGCCTCCAACAAACAACTTTCTGAAAATATAAAAAACAATATAAATTAATTTTAATTTAATTTAAAATCAATACAATTAATTTAACAATGTTAATAAACGATATGGAACATCAATCAAATTTAATAATAAATTTTAATTTATTATCGAGTATTATTATTTCATAAAAATTGATTTCGACACTAACATTAATAAATTCATAACAAATTTATCAATGGCACAATGTTTGATTTGTACCATCATGTTTTAATGAATATTATGTATGTAATTAAAAGGTCACATAATATAACAGAATAATTTAAGAAAGTACATAAATTAAATAAGAAAAATAAGTAAATAACTTTACAAAAAAAAAAAGTATACAAAAAACGAAAGTTTTACACATTTGAAAACTTATAACTTTTTAAATAAAATGTTAAATGATGTTTCGGTAAAAAAAAAAAAAAAATAATAGTAATAATAATAATAATTACAATAAAGGAATAGTACGAATTTGAACTTGAAAGTATGCTTCATTCATTTAACAAAAAATTTTAAAGTTAGGTTTTCTGAGAGACTTTAAAACGAAAGGAATTGTGTACTAAACTGAGAAATTACTTAATTTTTAACAAGCATAATGAAAAAAAATCGATGGCGTTCTCGATCACGATGTTCCTACCCAAGCCGCATTTTCAACAATTCAAATGCGGTATATAATTAAAAATTTTATATTAAACATTAAAGCCATCATACGAAAATTATGTCCTCACCCTTTTTCATCTTCATCCATATCGACTTTCCCTCTCATAATATGGTTTTTTTCCAAAGAAAAAGTCGAGCACTAATGTTTTCCGTCTAAAAAGTTGTTGTTTCAAGATGGCCGACAGCTTAGCTTAGATCTCCTTCATACAACGCGGAAATGTAATAAAACACTAATTAAAGTTTTTAAATTTAAAAAAACACAATAAAAAGTTTTATTAATATTTAAAGTGTTAATAAAACTAACGTTAACCGTCAATTAATTAATGACAATATCTCAAATGTTTTCTTAATTATTTTATTTAGGATTTTAACATCGACTGTACATGAATACAAAGGTCAGAGTCGGTTCTGTTCTGAAGTACAAAACACTGTTTCCGCTTTTCAAAAAATCATATTTGCCGCTCTTTTTCAATATTCATTATAAAATCAATTAAATTTTAATTATTAAGTTTTCTGTAAATTATATAAATATAAAAAAAAATTTTTTTTTCTTTTTAATAATTTTTTAAATTTTAAAAAAGTTTGACTCATTTTTGTATTTACGTAGTCTTTTGACATTCCATCGGTAACTTTTTGGTTATGTTCCTGAATAGTCTACATATTAATTCATCAAAATAATAAATTTTCATAATTTTATAAAAAGAAAAAAAGGAAAACATGTCAGCCTCTCAATTATTGAAAAATCAAGGCTACATTAGTTAAATTAATTTTATAAAAAATGTCAAAACATTGCGTAATTTCGTAAAATTTTACCTTAATAATCTACCATTATTACCTGTGGCAAATTTTTTCAAAGCCTAAAAATTATAATTTATTAAACTTGAATTAAATTCTTTACAAGGTAAGATTTATTTAATACTGACATTGTTAAAACTTAAGTTAAAAAAGAAAAACAATAATTATCAAAATATTTTTTACCCCCTAATAACTTTTAGAAAATTTTATTAATTTTTATTAAATTGTTTCTATTTTAGGTATTTAAAATAATGAATGTTGAAAATGCCAAAACTGCAGTATTATTACCTAGTGAAAATCTTCCATCAGATTCACTTGTCATCGAGGGTTACGATTGGAATAAAGGAATAATTTATGAAGATATATTTAAAAAATATATAACAACTGGTTTTCAAGCGACAAATTTAGGTTTAGCAGTAGAAGAAGTTAATAAAATGCTTGAACATAAAAGGGAAAACTATGTTAGTGAAAATGATTTTGATGATGAATGGCCTTGCCCTAAATCAAATTGCACCATTTTTCTAGGATATACATCAAATATGATTTCATGTGGTTTAAGGGAAACTATAAAATTCTTAGTTCAACATAAGTTAGTCGATTGTATTGTGACCACAGCAGGTGGAGTTGAAGAAGATTTAATTAAATGTTTAGCTCCAACATATTTAGGAAATTTTAATTTAGATGGGAAAACATTAAGGGAAAAAGGAATTAATAGAATAGGAAATTTATTAGTTCCAAATAATAATTACTGTTTATTCGAAGATTGGATTTTACCAATATTTGACAAAATGGTTGAAGAACAAAAAGAAAAAAATATTATATGGTCTCCTTCTTCAATTATAGCCAGATTGGGAGAAGAAATAAACAATACAGACTCTGTCTATTATTGGGCAGCAAAAAATAAAATTCCAGTATTTTGTCCTGCTTTGACTGATGGCAGCATAGGGGATATGATGTTTTTTCATTCGTATAAAAATCCAGGTTTAGTCGTTGATATATTAAGTGATTTGAAAAAAATTAATTCCATATCTTTAAAATCAAAAAAAACAGGAATGTTAATTTTAGGTAGTGGTGTTGTTAAACATCACATTTGCAATGCCAATTTGATGAGGAATGGTGCTGATTATTCTGTTTTTATTAATACTAGTAATGAATTTGATGGTAGCGATAGTGGAGCCAGACCTGATGAAGCTATTTCCTGGGGTAAAATTAAAAAAAATGCTAATCCAGTTAAAGTGTATGCAGATGCGACAATTGTTTTCCCATTGCTTGTAGCTCAAACATTTGCTAAATTTCATCATGAAAAACAAATCCTAATTTAATAATAATAATGATAAAAAACCTAATGTTTCAAAAGTAAACTTTTTTTTTTTTTTTACTTTTATAACGTTTGTTCTTTTTATTATTGTTTACAGTTGTAATGTATCATAAAACCTAATAAATTAATTAACATTAATTAAAATCTCAAATCTTTGTTAAATTTTTTAAGGAAATTCTTAAAAACTAATCCTAAGAGTCTTGTGTATCATTCTTACAAAATTGTTATCGATGTTTAATGAAATGTCTTCTTTCTTATAAATTTTAAAAAAAAAAAAAAACCTTGCACCTTACTAAACTTTATTTACAATTTTTTTTTTTTTTAAATTCCTAATGTGATATTGATATGGTGCAGATATATATATAAACCTCTTTTAATTTTTTTTTTCAATACGTTAAGGATAATATTGTAAATTATAATAGAACTATTATAACATTTAGTTTAAAAAACTATAAAATATTGGCCTTCTTTTTTTTAACACCCTGTTCGAAATCAGTCGGATTATCATATAAATAATTTGCTAATTGATCAACGCTTCCGTAGGTATCTTTACGAGTACCCTTGCACATTTTTAATTGTAATTCTTCTAATTTTTCACTGCACTCGACTAGATGAAAAACGTGAACGAGAGTATGATCGACGGATCGAAATATCGATATGTTCGATGAAAACGTAACAAATTTATCGAAAACGTCGACGTCTTCCTTACCCCAACCTTTTATGGTCGTATTATAACCTCCGACCATTTTGAGATCTTTGCTGTACATGCTCGCTATACCGAATCCGAATTGTCTCCAGTATCCGGTATTCGAATTGATCAAATAATGATTTGGCGATTCTTTCACTTGTTCGCTATTGTACACGATCGTCGGATCGAATTCGCTGAACACGATGGGAAAATAAATTTGTCTTCCCTGTATTGTATTAAGTCTTATTCTCTCTAAAGTCGTTTCCTCAAATACCATGTCGACATCGATAAAAAATAAAATGTTAAATTCGTCATCTGGACATTGTCTTGCTCCTATTTCCAAAGCTGCGGCTCTCGCAAATTCATCATTTACGGATACAACTTTGACCATGGAGCTTTCGTAAATTTTCTTTAGCTTTTCCACGTATTCAATAATTTTCCCCTCGGAATTTTCTTTTTCGTTTTTAAATAAAATAATAAAAAGCGACGTCCATTTATCGTTTTTCAAACAAATTTCTTCGTAATTTCTGATAAATCTTAAAAATGTATTGTACCTTCCGGATAAAGGAAGAATAAAATTTATTATTTTCTTTTCCTTGATTGAAGGAATCCAACCTTGGAGATTGAAGAGGGTCGAATCGGAAAAATGATTCTTTATGTTATTTATTGAATTTTCCACGACTTCTTGTATGAATGTTTTCTTTGGAGAAAATTTATCACTTCCGATTTGATCCGTTATATCGATTTCACGTATTTCTAAACCTAAAAATTTTTAATTTTTTTTTTATATTAAACGATCTTTGCTCTAAAAGTAATAAATAAGGTTTTTAATGTGTAAAATAATTACCTGAAAATTGTCGTTGTAGGTATGCGTGCCTTCTTACAGGCACCGTCATTTTCCTTCCGCGATACTTTTTATATTTCAACAATAAATCTAAAATGAAATCGGCACCGTGAATGGGATCCATTCTCGCATAACCATAAAGTAAATCTTGATATTCAATGACTCTTCCTCTTTGACGGGAAAACTTATTAATTGTTTCCATAAACTAAAAACAAAATGGAGTATTTTTAACTACTTATTTCACATTTACGAAACGAGGCACAAAAGTAAAATATTATTTTACTTCGCGTATGACGTCTTCGATTCCCTCTTTATAAGCTCTTTCCATTCTTCTTCTGGGATTTAAATTATCAGCTGAATATAATGATCTTTGTATGAAATCCCAATGAAGAATTTCTTTTTCGGATTTAGGTTCAAATTTTTTTAAATTAGGCTCCAAACCGATATAATCGATGTCTTCCATCATTTTTTTATCCAATTCGTTTTTGTACAATATGGTTTTCAGTGCCGTCGATAATTCTTTTTCATATTCTTCATTTTTTTTAATTATTTCATAATTTTTTCTTATATCTCTCAAAAGTAAAACAATGTCGTGAATGGTTTCTTCAATTTTCAATTGCTTCAAAACAAAAATAATTAAATAATAATAATAAAAAATATCGTTGAAACAAATGCTATATGTGCAAAATATGGGAAAAACAATTTCTTACCGTTTACAAATCACTTCGAAAGCAAGAAAAAAAAAAGTAAAATAAAAATTTTTTATCGTATAAATTTATCACTCAACCCAGCGACATCTCATAAATCTTAATAAAAAAAATTTATTAAAGTATTTATGTACTTACCCTCATGTAACTGTGTACTCTGTACAAGTGTCTGTACTGTTTTACAGGGTGTAATGTTATTGCTCTATTTACTTCTTTTTGTTTGAGATTTCCTGTGAAAGCTTCATGACCGCTTGAATTATGATACAATATGGTTTGCATCTGAAAAATTTCCCTTTAGAAAACATCTCATAGTGACATCATATATAAGCAAACTACTTTGTTACATACCTCATAAGACCAAGTGCAAGAAACATCAGCAAATTTTCTAACACAACGCCCTAATTCCACATCTTCATGAGTTGTATATAAATTTTTTAAACAATGGCGTATGTGAGGTGCTACCCTGTAAAACAAAAAACAATAATAATTTTTTTAAAAGAAAATTCATTCGGGATTCAATTGACTATCAATGTAAAATTTTAAACAACACAACTTTTAAAATAAAATATATAAAGCAAAAAAAAGAAAAAAAAAAAAAAAAAGTAAAAATAATTTGTTTAAAAAAGTTATTACTTATTATTTTATAAAATAAAGTTGTTTTCTTCGAAACCTTCGGGGCTCTAACATTTTACATATATATATTTTCTGTTTAAAAAATTTCTTCGCTTTAAGATAAAAAATATATATATTAAATATTATTATGGGTATAAAATAAAAAAAAATTAATTAAAAATTTAAATTAAATTTAAAAACCTTTTAAGTGTTTCTCTACTTAATATAATTCCTGGTCCTCCCATACAAAAATTTTCATCATATTCCAAACTTAGCAAACCAAACTCTTCTTGATTACCTCTTCCAGCTTGACCAATAAAAAGCGGTTTCCTACTATCCATTGATCTTAAAAAAGTTTCCAGCTTGTCTGGCCTAATGTAAACATCATCATCAGCTCGTATAAACCACTCAAAACGATCACCTTTACAATAAAATTAATGTAATATTATTGAAGATGTATTAATAATGGATGAATAAGTAATGATAAGTTTAAATACTCACCATAATTTTCCCACATGTATCGAAGCATCATAAAACTCTTTTTTTGAGGAGGATAGCTATCATCTACGTTTTTTAATCGAACCAATGGTAAATCTTTTCTATGACTAGGAACAGTAGAAGTTTCCGAACTGAAAAATGCAATTTTTCCTGGAAGTTCTCTTCCCCATGTTTCAAAAACAGCAACTGCTCTGGATGATAAATACTTTTGAGCAGTCATTACTCCAACAAAGACCAGATTATCTTGATTCATTTGGTTTTTTAAATAAGATGAATTCATTTGTAATATTTCCATCGGATCCTCATTGTATTTCAATCCGAAAGCATTTCTAATGGACTTGACCTAAAATTACAATTTATCATTCAATTGTTTTTGCTATTTTATACACAAAGTACTTTTTTAAAAAAATAATTTAAATTTCAAAACATGCTGTGCTGTTTCTAAAAAAGTTTATATGCAACAAATAAAATAAGAAATAAAACATTTATATTTAATTTTTTTACCCCATAGGATGATGATATAAAACAGGTAGAATTTGTTAAAAACATTCCATTAAAAAATATATTTGATTCTGCTAAAAGACCCAAAAACAATCCAGTGATGGTTCCTAATATTAACTGACCCCAGTTTTTAATCTTTCTTCTAATTTTCACTTTTTTGCCATAGGTTTGACGATGTTTGGATTCAACTCCCATGTAACCCCTCATTTTGCCTGAAAAAAAAAAATATGTTATCAAATTAGTTATGCATTAATCAGTAAAAAAATTATTATTCGCTATAAATTTCATAATTACATTAAAATTATTAGTTAATTAAATAAAACTCATCAGTTTAATTATTTTAAACTTTGCAACAAAGCATTAGAAATAATTTTAAAATTAAACATATTTTATCAATGAATGTTTTATCTTTAATTAATTATAAAATTAAAAGAAAAAAGCAAGTTGTAAAATTAAGTTTTTTTTTTTTATATTACTTTTTATTACAATTAATAAAATATTAAAAAATTCTCTAAAGTTGTTTATTAGTTAAACAGATTATTCAGATAACTATATTCACTTTAATTGTTTAATAACTTTTATTTGGTTTACTTAAAATCATTTTATTTGAAGAAACAGATAGCGTTGAAACATTTTTTAATAACTTAATATATTTTTTAAAAATTACACCTTTTTAAAAAAAAAAAAAAGTAAACAATTGTAATGACAATTCGGGAAATATGAATTCTTACATTTTTTTTTTTTAATTAACGAAGTACCAAGTAAAAACTTTTTAAAATGTACATATTTATTCCGTTTAAATTAAAATACATTTAAGTTAAATTTACAATGCATATTTTAAACAAATAAAAAAATATATTTTAAATTAAATTAAATTAAATTGTTTTGCAAATTAACTTAGAAAAAACTAAAATGGCAACACCGGACGACAATTCCATAGACGTTCTTTATTAAAGTATTTTATATTTTTAAATTTAATACCGTTAAAAAAAAACCGGAAATGATTAATACCCATGTTTAGCATTGCTTTGTTTCGTGTCACTAGAATTGTCGTGAAAAGTCCAAGATGAGGCAAATTTATAAGTACTTAATATTCATTAATTATAAAAGGTATTTATAAATGTTTTATAATTTTATTATCATTTGAAATATAAAGTTATTATCATATAATTAATTATGTATTTATTAAAATTAATATTAAGTTTATGATGGCAAAATTTATTATTAACTAATGTTTTATAAATAATACTACAAAACTAAAATGGCCTATCTGTTCGGCTATTATGATTTTCTCTATTAATCATTAAAAGGATCATATTAATCGTTTGAATCGGTAGTAAGGTTGTCATACTATGAGGAGACTTGAAAACTTTTATTAGGTGATGTCAAGATAAAAAGCAAAGGCTTTGAAGATCAAATGGATTCACCTAAAAACTAAGTGAACAAATAAGATTAAAGTAACATTGCAAATTCTTATCTCATCAAAAATTTTAATTTTGAGTTTTAATATACATTTAAAATATGTCATAATAAAATAATAATGGTTACACTTTTTAGTATAAAATGTATATATTTTAATATTTTTATTATTATTTATAATACTCATATAGTATTTAAATATATTATGCAAAAAATATTTAGTTGGCAATATATAAAAAACTAATAGAGTCCAATAAATTTAAATGTTGGTCAACGTAATCATAGAAAATGAAAATATTATTTTTATACTTATATAAGGACGGGAACTTAATCGATACGATTATTTTAAATAATAATAATAATAATAATAATAAGTATAAAATATGCGATGGATGTACGTGTGCGTCCAAAACCAGAAATTGTTATAAAAGAATCTAAAAGAGGGATAATATCAAAAAAAACTTATTTTTTACAAAAAATATTAGTAGAACAAATAAATAGATATTATTTTCCAGGATTTTTAATACGAGATTGGAAACCTAAAGCTGATCTTATTTATCCTTCTACTACAGATGAGAATGTTATTGAATACGAATGTGACTTTAATCGGGATATTCAAAATTGCTTCGTCGAAGATTTAGCCGAAGAAGTTTATTTACGTAATCCTCCTCCTTGTTTCGTCGTACTCGGAAAATCTGGGAATAAGGTTCGAAAATTGTGTCGCGAAATTGCAGAGGAATACGGTAGCGTTTTACTCGAAGTAGAAGAAATAATCCGTCAAACTATTAATACTGAATCTCAGACAGCTGAATTTTTAAAAAAACTTTTACGTTTAGGAGTTCCATTATCTTTTAATTTTATTTTGGCCTTGCTTTCCTATGTGGCACATTCTGCAGAAGCAAGGCATCGTGGATACGTGTTAAGTGGATTGCCGTGTGCGCCTTTTCGATTTGATTTATCCGTTGAACAGCAATTAAGTTACCTTTTTACTTGGGAAAACAAACCTAATGTATTTATTTACGTTGCTTTTGAAGATGAAGATTTAATTGTTTTGAGATCTTGCGAACGATATGAAATAGTCAATTCATCCGAAGGCAATAAATGTTGCATCATTCCAAGATTTTATTGTAAGGAAATTACAGAAGATAATAACAATGATGATGGTGATGGTGATGTTAATTTGTGCGTTTCTAAGGATGAAGAAAATTTAGATATTGATGAAGCGGTGCTGGAACCGGATATAGATGTTTCTCCTTCCTCTCCTTGGATTACTCATCCTAAAGATGAAGAATCTCGCATTTGGGAGGAGTTACAAACTTTTTACGAAATTATTCAACCGGCATTGCAGTTATTAAAAATACGTGTTGATCCTCAATATTTTATTACAGTAGATTCTAGAATACAAAATAATTTTGAAATAATCAAAGCTCGTTTAAGCTTGTTACAAATTCGAAAAGTACCTAATCCAGTTCCCATTTTTCCCCCGTCGGAAACAGATAATGTTGAAAAAAACAATGAAGATATTACAAACGCGACAGAAGTTGATGAGTCGCCTCAAAATAATGAATTAAATAAAAGATTTAATAATAAAAACGATGATTTAGAACTTCAAAGTATTATTAAAGAACCTCCGGAATCGGCTTTTTTAACTCTTTTATCTAAAGAAACTCTCTCACCGAAATTTCGATGGGAATTATCACATTATAATTATGTTTGTCCAGTGGCGTTGAGAAACGGTGAAATAATTGAGGGAAAAACAGAATTCGCCGTTAGATTTATGAAATACATATATTTTACTCACGATAAAGAATCCATGTTAAAATTTTTAAAAAATCCTCGACCGTTTGTACTACCAGTAAGACCAAAGCCACCGATTCGTATTTTCATCATCGGATATCCATTTTGCGACAAAACAAAATTAGCAGAAGCAATATCAAACGAATTTGGTGTACCGCTAATTGATTTAAATTCCGTTTTGAAAGAAGATTTAGAAGCTAAAAAAAATATTTATATAAAACATTGCAAAGAAAAAGCAATTGCCAGAGAATTTTTCCGATTGACGGCTTTATCGTGGAAAAATTGGAGATTAGAAGAAGAAGAAAGAGTTTCCCTCATTGAAGAATGCATTGAATTTCTTCAGTCGCTTTTAAATCGAAGAATAGAAGAATTTTATTCTTTTCGGAAAAAAAAAGTAAAATCTGTAGATAAAAAGAATATTTCAAAAAATCGAACGAGGGATGATTTTTCAGTAGAACAAGAAGAAGAAGAAGATGATGAAGATGAAGATGAAGAAGAAGAAGAAGAAGATAGGTCTAAAAAAGACTCGGCAACTAATTTAACAGTTAGAGGAGTGCCGATAACATCCGCATCTCGTACTTTCGAAGCGAGAAATGTGGTGACGCCGGATAATTATTCATCACCATCAGTTAAAATAATTCAGGCTCTTAGACACGAAGATTACGATTTTTCTAAAAACGGTTTAGAATTTGAAGCAAATGTTTTTTTTTCAACGTTGTGGAATAGTTTTTTTGAACGTATGAGAAATTTAAAAGAAACTGAAACTCAAAATAAAAAATATCAATCTGAAAATGGAGAAGATACAGAATACGAGGAAGGTAGCGCTGAGTTTTCTCACTATGGAGAAGACTCTTCTCCAAGTAACATAAGCGTTAATTGGTGCAATTTATTACCTCCTCAATCATTATCTAGTCTCTTGTTAAAAAAAAAACCTTATTCGACAAGGGAAAGAATAAAAACTTTTAGAATTTTATTGGAGGCAGCATCGAAAGTATACTGGGAACCGAGCACGTTAAAAACGGAATTTGCTAAATGGCGATTGCCGTGCTATATGGACATTCCACTCTGTGAACTTTTAACGGATAATCCCATATTGTTGTACAAATACTGTCCGGAATGGATTAAAGAGAGGCCAATGATACCAGATCCTATAAGTTCAAATCATCCGACATTGGTTCAGGCCGGTCAAGACGCAGTAAATCGTGCTAAAATCGTAAGTTTGCATCACTACAAAGATGAAATAGGAACACTGCTAAAGAACGAAATAGAAAAAATTGAAAAAGATAGCATGAGAATCACTGGGGAAATTTTATCACCAGGGGGTTGGGTCGTAGATAACATGTCTTTGGATTTCGAAGTTTGGTGTGTATTGGCGAGAGAAAATATTTTTCCTACTCATATATACGTTTTAACGGATTCCGAACCGGATTACCGTCGAATCGTAACCATTTGGTACAATAAATTTTTTGATTATATCGATTCTCAATCATCGGCAATGAGTGATCTCGAGTTAGACTTAATTCGAAAACATGGATCGTCCAATAAAAGTTTTGAAGATTTCGGAGAACGGGATGAATCGGGCACTGATGTTCCAGTAAGTGTAAAGGAAGATATTCTTCACAAGTTAACTGAAAGTTGCAAGATGGTTTCACAAGAGGAAAAAGTGTTAGATGATATATTCAACGTACTTATTTCAGACAGTAGCGTTTATAAAGAAAAAACAACTCAGCCGTATATCGTTGATCCCTTTTGTTATAATGTTCTTCATGATAAAATTAAAAGGTTATTCGATACTTCCGAAGAATTGGCACTCGAAGAATCAAGCATATTAACATCGAATTTTTCCGTACGAGAAAGCAGACTTTCACATTTAAATCGTCAATTGGATGCTTCGATGCAAGACTTTCCGCTCGGCACTAAATTACAATTTTTTACAAATAAAGTTTTAAACGTTTTGTCTAAACATCCATCCGACGAATTCAATTCAGACGAGGATGATCAAACCTATAAAAAAGGCATCGAATTTTTTTTCCTACTTTTATCATTGACTGAAAGATTAAAAGACTTAAAGGAATGGTTAAGTTTAATTAAAAGAGAAATTAAATGGATAGAAATCGACGTTAATGGTAAAAAAACAGACGACGTATTTTCAAACGTAATCCACGAATTATATTCGCCGTTCGGTAAAAAACCAAGAGAACTCCTCCCGTACGAAATCGAAGAAGTTAAAAAAGCATTTGAAATGGAAAAAAAAATGATAAGAAAAATTGAGAAACACGATGAGAATTACGAACCTGTAAATTTCGATGATGATGAAAATGATGCGTTTGAAAAAGAAATGGAAAATTACGAAGATGTTAGAATTTTCGGAGAATCCGGACCGTTTTGCATCGTTAACCTTGAAAGAAATATTCTTCTCAAAGGAAACGTGGAACACGTATTAAGGTATTACGGTAAATTGTATTGTTTTTGGAATTCGGATGCAAAAGAAAAATTCATTGAAAATCCGGAAAAATATGCTCCTTTTTATTCTCCCATACGTAGCTTGCCACCGTTAAGAATTTTCGTGGTTGGACCCTTTGGAGGTAATAAACCTCATTTAGGATCCTGCATTTCCAAACAGTGCAGCCTTCACTACATAGATTACATAAGACTTTTAAATAAACAATTGATCCCTCACGTAAATCCTGCGCCGAACAAAATAAGAGCTTTGGATAAGCCCGTGTTACTTTCGAACAGTCACAACGCGAACGCGAAAAAAGCATTTTTAGAATTTAAAGGTGCTTCTTTTAAAAAAAGACAATTTTGGTTGGAAAATCCTCCGTTTTACTTGGAAAACGAGGAGCAAGAACAGCAGATTCGAGAACTGTTAGATCTCGAAGAAACGCCGGTTGATTTAGTAAATGTTAATTTAAATTATGAAACTCTTAATTCTTGCCCCGAAGACACAGTTGATTTTTTTAATTTGTCGAAAATCGACGCGGAAAAATATTTAAATATGGATCGCCTTACGACTTTGTTAGAGAACTACATTCACAGCGATGCTACGCTATCTGATTTTTGCATACAAAAGTCTTTGGGGATCCTTTGGAAAGAGGAACCTTACGTGAGGGAAGGTTTCGTAATGAAAGATTTCCCAATGAAATTAGCAGATTGTCAAACAATATTAAATAACAACTGGTTACCGGATTTTATATTAGAAGTAAACATAACGGAAGAAGCGGCTATACAAAATAGCTTAGAAAAATTAATGGCCGTGTGGGAAATAAAATTAAATAAAGAAACGGCCAATGAGCAATTGATCGAAGATGCAGTAAAAACAATACAAGAAACAAGAATCAATTTGAAAAGGGTTGAATTGTTAATGTCAAGGGAAAAACAAAAGGAAGACGACGAAGAACAAGTAGAAAATGTAAAACAAAATGTTGTTCCAAAAAATTCGTTCCAGAAAAAAACTCAAGACTCCGATATATTAAAAGAAAGTAGGAAGGCATCGTTGAAAATGGGTTTTCAATCTCCTCTATCATTCGATAGGAGCACGATTTCCGATAAGGTACACAGCGAAATCGAACAACAACTTAAAAGAGAATTTCCTCCCCTCAAATTCAGTCCGAAATTTGAAACTTACGAGGAAGGAAAAGCGAGAATACAAGAAGACATCAAATACAATTATCACAAAGACGTTTTGGAAATGGTTAAAATAAAAGGTCAATTGAAAAATTTAGGATTGCCATGGTATACGACTTACGATTGTCACGACTTGACAAAAGTCTTTATTGAACTCGATAAATTTAAAAAAAGGAAAAATCAAAGAGTAGAATTTGCATTTCCGGTATCACCGGAAATGGCTGAAAAATTATTAGATCAGGGTTTTTATTTTTTAAGTAAATTTGGTAGATTGTGTCCGGTTCAAGCGCATCGTAAGAAAAATCCCGTTAACATGTTCAGACCGTTCAGTTTGAGAAAAAAAATATTTCCGATAGTTTATCGAAGTTACATATATTTTATAGCTGGAGAAAATGAAAAGATTAAATTCATAGAAGATCCAATTAAATATACTTTTCACGAACCTCATCATCCGTGCGTACCTTTGAGATTAGCCGTTATAGGACCTCCGAAATCTGGGAAATCTACATTATGTAAACGTTTAGGGAGTATGTTCGGTTTAAAAGTAATCACGATGGGAACCGCCATCCGATTCGTTTTGGACAACATGAAAAATAGCAAACTGAGAAAAACTATAGATAATCATTTGAAAAGAGGTTGCTTCTTACCTTTGAGCTTAAAAATAGAAGCTTTGGCTGCTTGCTTGAACGATCCACGTTGCGTGACGCAAGGATTCGTTTTCGATGGCATACCTTTCGATGCTGCTACCGCTCAAAGTTTGGCTGAAAAAAAAATTTTACCATTTGTTATATTAAGTTTAGTTTGCGATTCTAATTTTGGTAAAAAAAAAAGATCCATGTTAAATTTAAAAGAATATCGTCTCCCTTACAAGCAAAGGGTTAATTTAGACTCGAGGTACACGGAATGGAAAGAAACCTACGAGAAATTTTGCCAATGGAATAAAAAAACTTATAATAATTTATACGAAATAAATGCGAAGTCGAGTTTATGTGATATTTTTTACGAGGCTTACGATTTATTTAAAAATCCTTATTTCGGGATTTTGAATTACGTTGAATTTTCCACGACGGAAAAAGTTTTACCCCTAAAATATTTGTGCGTTACGAAACAAGAGTTCGAATGTAGGAGAAGTGATATTTTGGGAAATTGTCCGGTGTGTTGGGGAAAATTTCACAGGTTAAAATCAACGACAGAAGATAAAATCTATGCGGGCCTCGTTCAATTCAATAGTCATTTCTATTGGGTGTGCCATAGTCACTTTGATGAATTTTTAAACCATCCGAAAAAATTCCTACCGCCACACGTTCGTCCCTGGCCATTACATTTTCCTACGAGATTGGATTCGCAAGAAAAAGAAACCATCCGAAACAAATATGGACTTCACGGACACGGACGTTGCGCGGTTACGAAAATCGATTTTCCCAGTAGTTTGGATTGGGAGGGTTCTTGGGATTACGCAGCATTATATTTTAACGAAATATATTTATTCAAAAATGAAAGCATGCTAGAAAGATTTATGACTTTGCCCTGGCGTTACGGTCATGCTGACACAGCGTTCGAAGGATCTCACTATAAATCTCAAGCCGTTGAAAAACTTGGTCCCCCGAAAGTAACTTCTCTTCCACCGATGGGATTCCTAGAGCAAACCATATCGAAATTAATTCACAAAGCTTTGCACGTTTTGGGATCCGTTCGACCGATTTACCCGAAATTAAATCCCTCCTGCACGGGTTGTGTTTTTTTGGCTCTCTTTTTAAAAGTCCACAACGAAAATAAAAAAATAACGTGTTTGGAAAAAGAATATTTAGATTTTATGTATTACTATTGTAAAGCGTACAGGTTTAAAATTCCATTTTACGTCAAACGCGAATCGGGTGGTCTTATAGAAAACGATTTGGACATGAGTGTTGTGAATGAGTCTCGAGCCACACTTTCGGAAAATAAATCGTCTCAGGGAACGTTATATTCTGGCTTATCCGAAATATCCTTTGACGAAATCAGGTGGAAAGATGTGGAAAATCAAGCGGATAAAAAAATATGGAGTGCTAAATATCAAAGCAGTCATTACGAAGAAATGATATTAACGGAAAATAATGAATTAAACGCCATACCCGAAATACCGAGGAGACAAGTCGTTTTGAGGTATCATCTCATCAAACATTATCCTCTCCCACCGGTCATTTTTTGTTTTACTTTGTTGTACAGCGTCAAACCCGACATTAAAATACCCGAACCTTTCAACATAAACTCACTATACCAGGAACCTCTCGCGTTTAATTTTCCATACAATAAAGCAAACGTTAACAATCCGGAAAGGCAATTTTCATATGAATTATATTCGAATTCACAAATAAAAAAAATTGATTCGGATACGAATATGAAAAATCAATCGGAAAGCGTAACGGAAAAAATATTACGAAGCGATTCGGAACAAAACGTTCACGTTCAAACGAAAGAAGACATGTTGAAAGCAGCCGAAGGAATATTCATACCGAGATTTAGCACTTTCGATGTGGTTCTACCCCAGAGAGACACGGAAAAAGTTAAAGTCGTTGAATTTTCACCGATAATATACGAGCCACAAAGGGATTACACGTACACCATGATGCTCTCTCATTTTATATGTACGTCTCACGTTTTAAAATGTTTCGAATGGAAAGAACTCAAAGCGTACATCGAGTACGGGAGTCTCTATAATAAAAATATTGGTTTAAGCGTGGCACAATCGCAATTCATATTCAAACCCCAAGTTAAAACATCCGAGAAATCCATGAATTCTTTAAGCAGCTATCAGAGAATATTTGAAAATGCAAACAACGCATTCATATACCAAGATGCATTTTCAAGTAAAGGAGAAAGTACGGAACCAGAATCGAACGCGAGCTCGGATCATTCACTTTATAATTACTTACAATTGATTATATTGGAAAAATTAGATGAAATTTTTCTAAGAATATCGAAATCCGATTTATCATACGATTCGTACGAAACGGAAATAGTTTCTATGAGTTCGGAAAACGAAATCAAACCGCAAAATATGATGGTGATAAGAGAAATACTACCGTATCCGCCATTGATTTGGGACATATACAGCAGGCCTTATTATTCATACAATTCCATACCGACGATATTTCGAATCCCCGCGTTGGATAACATTGCACACGTACGACACGTGTCTCTACTCGATGGAATCGTGGAACCTTGTGAAAATTTCAGATTCGTTCGATATCCGACTTGGGTTGATCAAAGACCGGAAACGTCCGTCGAAGCTTTTCGGGGTGATCCAAATTTTTCACATCTCGCCGATACAAATTTTCGGAATTTTTATTTAATATACGACTTTTTTAATTTAAAATGGACTTCGTTTTTACCTTATCCGTTGAATTTAAAGAATAGCAAAGAATGGGAAAAAAGATTTTCAAGTCTCGATGATGTTAATAATCCATAAAACAAAAAATTTTCTTTTATAACAATAATAATAATAATAACAATGTTTTTAATCGACGACACCGCATCGATTTTTTTTAAATAAATAAATAATATAGAAAAAAATAAGACATTTTATAGCGAAATACGAAATATTGGCACACGAAATACGAAATCATTACGTAATTTTTTTTTTTTTTTTTTTAATATATTTTAGGTTCTCGTAATTAGGTGGTGGTGAGGGAGGTGGGGGGAAGGGGGGGAAGAGGGTTCCAAATTTAAAAAAATTACGGTCGTATACGTGATGATGAGGAGGTTTACGAGGCGGCGTAATGCATAATGGTAAAAGTTAAAAAGTATTTAACTCTGTGTGATAAATATTCACAATATGGCGAATAAAATGTTTCGTCATAAAAAGTGATTTTTAAGAAAAAAAAAAAAAATATTAAAAAAAAACTTCCTAATTGGAAACTTATTATTATTATTGACGAGAGAGACGACGACATTAAGGAAATAAAAAAAAATGAAAAAAATTTTTTTTTTACATAATCATTTTTTTTTTTTTTATTTTAAGTAAGGTCACTGTTAAGGAGGTCGTGTAACTTTTTATTATTTATAAGACGGCCACACGAGGATCAAAAGGTTATTTCAGTGAAAGTTTTTATTATTATTATTATTATTATTATCAAATTTATCGATCGTGACTTGGTTTCCCTAAAGAAAGAAAGAAAGAAAGAAAGAAATAATAATAATAATTTTTAATAAAACATGAAATACAGAGCAAAACATTACAAGAAAAAAAAAACCGTCGCGCATTATCCGTCACCTTTTTTTATCATCATCATCATCATCACCACCACCGTCACCATCACCGTCACCATCACCATAATAATAATAATAATAATAATAATAATCGTCATTAACAAAAGTTTATCATTCTTTTTTTTATTTCAATCGAGAAAATTTTTTTTCCCTTTAAATTTCTTAATTTGGGTCTTATTATCATCATTATTATTATTATTATTAATTTAATATTCATCATGCGAAATTTTAGCATTTAAATAAAAAACTATGTATCTAAAGTTTGATCAGTTACAATTTTTTTATTAACTTTTTTTTTTTTTTTTAAGTAAAAAAAAAAAACGTGTCGAGGACGACAACGTCCTCAATACGACCCAAGAAATTTTTAATAGGCAACTTTTTATCCGGATCCCTGACTGACTCCATTTTCATAAAAAAAAAAAAAGCAGACATCTTTTTCACGCTCGAAGGTATTATTTATTATTATTATTATTATTATTAATATGTGTAGTAAATTTTTTTTGCTTAAAAACGAATCGATTTTGTAATTTTTTATGGGTTGAACACATAGAGAGTGAAGGGGAAAAAAATCGAACTAGATTGGTAGAGAGACTTAATTGACCTCCGACCTTTTTTAATATATATTTATTAATATTTTTAATCACTTTTTTTATTAAAAATATTATTTCTTTATTATCAAAAGATGGAGGAAAGAATAAAAATGACAGGTACGACGTCGAAAGATGATTTTGCGATACATATATATTTATTATTATTATTTTTTTAACGTTTTTTTTTATTCTTCTTCTTCTTGCAACTTGTTTCCCTTTTTTTTTATAACGCATCAATAAGATTTTATTACTTTCACCGTATTTAGAAAAAAAAAAAAAAAACGATTTTTATATAAAAAAAAAAAAAAATTACCCTTGAACAAAAAGTTGGAGGTGAGCGACAAAATATTATATTAGGGAGATGCAATGATCAAATTCGAGGTCGACCGCCTTATTCTTTTACTGCCCATCATTTTACTTTCATTTTTCATTCTTTCACCTCCGTTTGTTTTACTATTACAAACACAAAAATTTTCAATAATTTTTATATACAAATCCACGTATGTTTATTTATCATCATCATCATCATTATTATTTTTTTGTTACAAATTGCGTGTAACGCGCGGGGTAACGACAAAAACGTTTTTTTTTTAACCACAACTACTCGAATGATATAAAAAAATTTTTTTCTTTAAGTTATCATCATCATCATCATCATCATCATCATTATTATTATTATTATTATTTTCACTTTTTTTATTTATTTATTTATTTTTTGGGGTCATAATATTAAATAATTAAAAAAGCCGTCCAACAGTCGTATCGATGTAAAAAAAAAAAAAAACGGAAAGATGAAGTGAATGTGCGTACACGCACGTGCGAGCGCACGTACGCACGCACGCGTTCGTAAGTGCACGAACGAATTAATAATAATAATAATAGTAATAATTTTTTAATTTTTAGTTTGATACAAGTAATGAAACCGCGAGATATACACAAACATATATTTTTATTTTTATTATTTTTACTTTTTCTCTCTCTCTCAAAATGTACCGTCATGATCTCGTCTATTAAAAGTCAAAATAATAATAATTATTATAATAATAATAATAAAAGAAATTTTTATTACTTTTTGTTTTTTTTTTTTTTTTTTTGAGTACAGAAAAAAAATTAATAAAATTTCTCCAGGAATTTATTAAAGTAAAAAATAAAAAAAAAAATTTTTTTTAACGTTTCCTGTTTTATTTAAAAACAATTTTTTTTTTTTTAAATTTACGTAATTTAAATTTTCTTTTTTTATTTTTTTTACCAACGGTAATTGTTCCATTAAAATTTATTATTATTATTATTATTATTATTATTATTATTATTATTATTATTATTATTATTATTATTATTATTATTATTATTATTATTATTATTATTATTACCCATCATTATTGACCTTACATAAAAAGAACAAAATTTTGATAATTACATAAAATTATTATTATTAATTGATGTTTTTTTTTTCTTTTTTTTTCCTTTTTTTTAACCAAAATTTTTGATGTAAAATCTATTTATTATTATTATTATTATTTGTTGATTCATAATGGTTTTACCGGTTTTTATTTTTAAAAAGAAAAAATCAATAAATCAATTTTTTTTATAAAATCGATCGATAAATCGTTCGATAAATAAATCGAATTTTTTTTTTTTTTTTTTTTTTGAATGAATTCGAACGAAATTTCTTAATTTCTTACTCTTTTTTTTTTTTCATTTTAAAATTTCAAATTTTTTCGTAATAGAATCAATCTTTGTTACCAAATGATGATGATAATGATGATAACATACTTGCTTTAAGAAATAATAATAATAATAATAATAATAAAACAAACGATCTACATCGAACGGAAGAATTTAAAGATTTTTTTTTTTTCTAAAATAAAAAGAAACGCCCTGTTTTCTTTAAAATTATTATTATTATTACTATTATTATTATTATAAAATATTAGGTCGAGTTTAAAATGTTTTGACGACGACAAATCAATCATAAATAAATAAATATTTTGTTTAAATAATACACACCGCGGACAATTAAAAAATCATTATTAAATTTAGAAAGTTCAAATTACGACGACGACGACGAGAATAAAAAAAAATGACATAAAGTAATAACAAAATGGCGGTTAAAATTATTATTATTATTATTAGGGTATAAACTGTCAGGGTGGTAAAAATTAAGGGTTTTATTTAATAAATAATAATAATTAATTTCCCCCGTTTGTTTTTTTTTTGTATCCTCAACCTGAATTATAAAAATTTTATTTTCTTTGTTTCTTTTTTTCTAGAACATTCTATTTTTTTAATTAGTACCTAACAAACAATGGTAAGAGTGAGAGAGAGAGAGAGAGAGAGAGAGAGAGAGAGAGAGATAGAAAGAGAGGTCATTTGACGATTTTGCATTCTAATATGCCCTAAAATCTCTCATTCATACCCTCCCAATTTTTTTTCTTCTTCTTCCTGGTGCTTATTCAATTCGAAATTTCATAAACCCGGTTTGTTATGAAATTGATGATAACAAACCTTAGATAACTCGAATTTTTTCAAATACTCGAACCGAATATCGATCGATCCTTCGACCTTAATATCGAACGACAAAAAAAAAAAAAATTAACTGTTTCCGGTTTGTTTAAGATCAATGAATGAATGAATGAATGCATTATGCAATTCGTTAATAATTTTTTTTTAAATCACAGGAAGTATAAATTTTCCCGACGGTTTTTTTTTTATAAAAAATGTAATGTGCCCCTCCTCCCTCCCTCCCCTCTCCCCTACCCTCCCTTCCTTGATTCCCCATCTACCCCGGAAGCCATATTTACTTGCTAAAATTTTTTTTTTTTTTTTTCATATTAAAAATACGAGTTTTGGCAAAAAAAAAAAAAAAGGAGAAAGAAAAGTTGTATAAAGTTTGTTATAATTCCGTTTGTTGTTATTATTTGGCAACAACGTAACGATCGTTAAATTATTATTATTATTATTATTACAAAATGTTTGTTACTCTCCGATCAAAATTATTATTATTACGAAATTATAATTGTTGTTGTTGTTGTTGTGGTTGTTTCATAATTAAATCAATTAATAATCGATTAGAAAAAAAAAACGCATTTAATTTTAATCATACACGAAAAAAAAAATCGTTTGTTGTTGTTGTTGCATTTGTTGGTAAAAATTTTATTATTTCTTAACACGTGAATAAATTTACGTTAACGACAATTTTATTTTCTTATCTTTCCCCTCCCCATCGCGCCCCCTCCCCAGTATGTCGAAACAATCGGAAACGATTCGCAACAAACAAACAAACAAATAATAAACAATCGAGTATTGTTATCATAAAATAATGTTACTCGTTTAAAAATATTTAAATTTTATGAAATTTTTTGTGGTTGTTACATACAAACAAACAAACGATTTTGCATAAAAAAATTTTTTGGCTCCAATTTTTTTTTTTTTTTTGTTTATTACCAAATAAATATTAAAAAAATTATTTATAAAAACTTAACACATTTTATTATTACTCAATATGTTTGTTGTTTGTTTGTTTGTTACAATAAATAAAAAAAATTACGGTAATAAATTCGAAAAAAAAATTCTACGAAATATTATATATAAATCGTTACATAAAAAAAAAAAGATGGTCAATAATTGAATTTTTTTTCTTTTTTTTTGATAGTGAAAGTTATGATAATATCCAGTTCTTAGCAGACGACAAACAATGATAACAACATTTAATTAATTAATCCCACGTCGTCGTCGTCGTCAACACAATTTCCCCCTCCCCCCTTCCCCCAAATCAAAACCGTTTTTTATCATATTACTCGTAATTGAAATTTTATAAAAAAAAACGGTAAAAGTAAAACGATGATAATAATAATAATGATAACGGCACTATACGCGTAAATACCCGAAAAACTATTATTATTATTATTATTATTATTATTATTATTATTATTATTAATCGTAAAACTAACACGTTGTATTATTGTAAATAACAAGTCGAATGTTTTATTCTTTCTTTCTTTCTTTTATTCTTCTGCTTTTTCTTTTTCATTGTTTTTTTTTTCTTGTTTGTTGAATAAAAAATAATAATAATAATAATGATAATAATAATAATTATAATAAAAGAAACAAAATGAAAGTCAAAAAAATAAAAAAATAGTAAAACTTTCTTTTTACCGTATTAAAAAATTTTATTTCGGGGGGGTTAAAAAAAAAATATAAACAATGATTCGGATAAAAATAAAAAAAAAGTAAATAATTTGTTTGTTCGTTTGTTTGTTTGTTTGTTTGCTTGTTTATTTATTTTCTTATCAATAACTCTATTATCAATTATTATTATTTGAAAAATAATAACGCGTGAGTTAGTTATTTTTTTTGCAACGAGTTTTGAATTTAATTAAAGATTTTCTTTTTTAATAAATTTTTTTTCGCAAAGGAAATGATTGTGCGAAAAAGAAACGAGATGAGATTGAATTTGGATGCTGCGTGATTGGT